>NC_049914.1:22608077-22838077 GCF_001411555.2 Juglans regia | reverse complement strand
TAATGTCATGCATGGCTTGCTGATGGGCATGGCCTGGTGCCATGCAAGGCCTGATGATGATGAGCCATGCGTGCGTGCTGCATGGCCCAGGCTGGTGGCCTGGGCACTGGACCGCAAGGCATGGGCTGGAGCTATGCGCTGGATGGCATGCCTGGTGGGTATGCCACTGGCCTGCTCCACAAGGCACGGGCTAGAGCCGTGCTTTGTAGTGGCATGCCGTGACCTCACAGCATGCCACTAGCCTCACTGGTGTGCGGCGTGGGACGCAGGAGGGCGCGCGCTCAGGAGCTTGCGCGTGGTTGCATGCAAGGGCGTGCGCAGTGGCGCGCACAGGTTCATGCGCATGGGGCTGCGCACATGCTCATGCGTTGGGCGTGTGCGGGGGCATGCGCAGGGGCGCATGCAGGAGCACGCGCAGGGGTGTGCGCAGAGGCCCCCGCAGGGGCAGGGGCTCGCGCTGGCGATCGCGCACGGGCTTGCGGCCACTAACCTCGCTGGCCTGCATGTTGGGCGCCCCGTGCGTGTCAACGCGCGGGCCAAGGCATGCGTGTAGGCTAGCCGTGGTGCTGTCCTTGCCTTCCAAGGGCCGTGTCGAGGCTTGTCCCGAGGCCACTTTCCTAGGGGTTTTAACAAAGCTCTCCTTCCTCCACGACGTGCGTAACCCATAAGTCCTCTAGGTCTTTGTTTTCTCCCCACCGAGAATAAAAAACAGCCCCTGCATTTGTTCCCAGCCACCTCGTCAGACCACCTCCCACACCACCACAGAAATCGCCGACCAGCCCAACCCTGTCGAGCCCACTCCCTTCCGATGAGCCCATTGTCGTCGGTTACCATTTTCCTCCCTAGTGCTTATTGGCTGGATAGAACTTCTCTCTAACTCTCTCACCCTTTTTTTTCTCTCTGTGTCGCACCACTGCCTAGAGACACCAGCCGCGTCGCCGGTCACTCCCAGCCACCCAGAGCTCAGCCCCCTCTCAGTGAGTTGTCGCACAACCTCCTCTCCCGTAAGCAAGTCTCCTTCCTTTTATTATTTTGTTTCAGCGTCCCTAAAATACCCATGCATCACTATAAGTTTTACACAAATACCCCTCAACCTAGTCTTATCCTAAGATGTGTCCCCTTTCATGTGTTTTGTTTTCAGCCTCTCCCAAAAAGCCCCTTCACTAATTCTGTAATTACTTGGATGCCCTTTTAACCCTTGTTGTGTAACCTTTTGAGCCTCTATTTTCCTTGGGCCTTAAGCCCAATCGGCTAGTGTTTCTTTAAAAGGTCACCAATTACGATATGAGATAGTGGAAGCAACGCTAAGAGGTAAATAGTATGATCATATAAATGCATGTATATTGTGAATATTATTGTTATGAATGAAAGTATGATGTGCTTATGATGGTTAACTACGCTGTGCTATGAGGCAAGTCAAGGTTAGATTCCTTTTATGATCTTTGATGAAATATGAGATTATACTTGAATGAATGAATTTGCTATTCGATTAATTAAATGTTACTAAAATCATATGAAAGCCATGAGATGCTCATGTAGTAATTCAAGTCAAATATGCCATATAATGGAGTAGCCATGTCCATGTAATACTTAGATTATGTATGCCATGTTCATGTAGTACTTAGATCATGTATGCCATAGAATGTAGTATTTAGATCATGTATGCCATGGAATGTCATAAAACGTTCAGAGCATGTTATGTCATGTCATGTTATGTTATGCCATGTATAAGAAAATGTCATGTTATGCCATGTCATGCTATACCATGTACAAGAATATGCCATGCTATGTTATGTCATGTACAAGAATATGCTATGCTATGCCATGTGCAAGAATATGCCATATTATGTCATGTTATGCTATGTCATGTACAAAAATATGCCATGCTATGCAATGCCATGTGTAAGAATATGCCATATTATGTCATGTTATGCTATGCCATGTACAAGAATATGTTATGTTAGAAATGTTCATGAAGCCCAATAAATTCTCATGCATTAAGAAAGATAAGAAATGTTACGGTGCCACGGACTCAAGCATGGTTAACTACAAGTTAAGTGAAACACGGACCTAAGCGTGTTTCACTCCATATTATGCAAGTTAAGTGAAACACGAACTCAAGCGGGTTTCACTCTATGTTATGCAAGTTAGGTGAAACACGGACTCAAGTGTGTTTCACTCCATTTATGCAAGATAGGTGAAATACGGACTCAAGCGTGTTTCACTCCATGTTATGACAGATAGGTGAAACATGGACTCAAGCGTATTTCACTCCATATAATGCCTGTTAAGTGAAGCATGGACTCAAGTGTGTTTCACTCCATGTAATGCCTGTTAAGTGAAGCACGGACTCAAGCGTGTTTCACTCCATGTTAAGACAAGATAAACAAGATATTATGCATTCACATTACATTTTTGCCATGATTATATATGTTTCCGCTCATGTTAATGATGAATACGTATGCTATATGAATCTGTGACGATATATGTATGTAAAGTATTTCAGAAAGTCATGTTACGTGTATGATTGTAAATCTATGAAGCTATTATGAAGAGTCTTTAGAAATTAAGTCCATGTTAGGCCAAATTATATTTTACGGTGTGATGTGTTACTTACTGAGTATTCGACTCATTTTTTGTTTGTGTTCTTATTTTCTTCCATGTTTAATTCTTACAGATGATGATTATGATGACGTAGAGCTAGATGGCTAGGAATAGATCTAGTACAAAGACTTAGGAAGGAATAAATGATAGGCACGCCAGAATTATATTTCTTTTATGTCATGGAAAATGCTACTTGCCCCACTAGGGGCTCCCGCTGGGAGCTCCCGCTGGGCCTGTAGCATTTTTTTATTTAGTTTATTTAATTTTTTTTTTATATAGATATTTTTAATAATTTAAAATATTTTAAAAAATAAAATAAAAATTATAATATTATTAAAAAATACTTTCTTAATCATAAAATAGAATAAAAAACAATATTTATTCTACTTTCTGATTAAGGAAGTGTTTTTTAATGATATTTTAAATTTATTTTATTTTTTAAAAATATAAAAATATTTAAAATGGACATGCTTACAATCTCATTGGAGGCTCCGGTTGGGCTTAACATATACTTTTCTATGTGTATTTTTTTAATTTATTTTTTATATTGATTTTTTTACACTTTTAAATATTTTTAAAAAATAAAATAAATTTAAAATATTATTAAAAAACACTTCCTTAATCAGAAAGTAAAAAAAAAATCATTAAAAAATACTTCCTTAATCACGAAGTAGAATAAATATTATTTTTTATTCTATTTTATGATTAAGAAAGTATTTTTTAATAATATTATAATTTTTATTTTATTTTTTAAAATATTTTAAATTATTAAAAATATCTATATAAAAAAAAATTAAATAAACTAAATAAAAAAATGCTACAGGCCCAGCAGGAGCCCCCAGCTGGGCAAGTAGCATTGCCCTTATGTCATTCATAGGATTAGTTTATGTTCTTTTATTTTACGTTCAGTTTTCGAAACAATCATGTTCAATTCAGTTTTAATATTATGATGCTTTTCAATAAATGAGGTATTTCAGGATATGAATCTATTTGCCGGGCATTATGTTATGAATGTTAATAACATCCCTATCCTACGGGAACGAGGTCTTACAGAACAGTAGCTCCCTATATTTGGGGAGGCTACTGTTCATCCCCTAAATCACTTTTTATATATATTTTATAGGGAGTAGTTAAATATGTAAAAATGAAGAAATAATAATAATTAAAGAATAGAAAAATTATTATTTTAATAGAATAAAGAAATGATAGGAAATGAGATGTATGAGATTTTTTAAAGATTAGTAAAATTTAGGAGAAAATTAAAAGAAGTGTGATTTCTAGCTAAAATTGAGAAAAAATTATAGGGAAACGGATGAGAATGCTATAAAAAACAATCAACAATTGCTAGGTCTTCCACTAAAACCGAATACAAGGCAGTAGCTAACACTGCTTGTGAGCTCCTTTGGCTGCAATCTCTTAAAAGAACTAGGCATATTTCTTAGAGATCCACCAACTTTGTGATGTGACAATTTTGGGTGCTACCTACTTAACTGTCAACCCTATTTTAGATTCCCGCACTAAGCATGTTGAGCTAGATTATCATTTTGTTAGAGATCGTGTGGCAGCTAAATCTCTTCAAGTTTCATTTGTGTCTAGTAAGGATCAACTTGCAGATATATTTACCAAGCCTTTATCTTCAGCTCGGTTTACTCAACTACAATCAAGCCTCACAATTTGTCTTGTAGTGCTTGAATGGGCACTGTTAAGGCACTAGCTGCTGCAATACCAGATCAGAAGAATAAGAAGGAGAAGCTCGAATATAGTCTAGAAGATTCTGGACTGATTCTGAAATAACAGAATTTGTTCAAGTAGTCCCAAGTCTGTTTGTAAATTCCAAATGAAATTTCTGTAAATGTAATTTCCATTGCTTTGAGACAGTCTGTATAAATAGGGCCTATAGGGTCCTTGTAGTGTATGAAGGAAAACAGATACATGCAAATTCTTTCAGAGTAAAATAGTCAATGAGGCCTTTTCTCAAACACTTAGGCTTCGTCCTTTCTATTTTCCTCTTCAATTCTCAGGAATGAAGTGTTTTGGGTCGGTAAAATGGTAGGAAAAAAAGCATAACGAAAGAACAGAGGGAACTTATATATACCTCTGTATTTTGGAAAGACAGCCTCCAATCATAGGCAGCCATATGCAAATTCTTTCCCTCATAGCCTACTTTTGCCAAATTCTCTATCAAGACGGCCCAAACAAAATAACCAGGAGCAAAATAGTCGGCTGAAACCAGCCCTGGAACCGCCCGGACCCGAATACCGGGCGGATCAAGTCCTGTCTCATTGTTCAATGATAGGTGCTCCAACCAACACAAAGGCCTGCAGTGGAACCCAATTCCAGATAAGTTCACAACTTCATTCTCAAAAGATTCCCAAAAAGCACAAACTTCCAAAATCTATGGTGCAATCTTATATTATTTAATTCTATAATGAAATGCGACCTCTTAAAGATTTCGGAAAAACTCCCAGCCCAAAGCCGCTTTCTAAACAGACCCTCAGAGCAAGGCCTGCCTTCCCAAAGCTCTAGCCCACCAGTGACAATGCCGGGCACCAGAACTACAGGGTGAAGCGCGGTTAAGCCTTCGCGCTTAAGCCTCGTTCCCGGCGATTCAGGTACCTGAAAGCCAGGCCATGTAGCTGGCAAACAGTGGTACAGAAATAAGAGAAGCCACCAAGTTGTGCACATATATCCAATCATCCAACAACAGTAATCTATGCACCTCCATTCCTTGGGTTGCCTCTTCTTCTTCTTCTTCTTCTGCTGCTCCCTCTTCTTCTCCACTACTACAGTTTTAACCTTGGGAACAATACCGTCATCTTTCTTACCAACTTTTGGGGTCACATAAGATTGAAAACCCAATGAAGAGCACTTCACAGGCTCCACATAGCATAGCTTGCGAAACCGAAGAATGGAAGCCATGAAATACCAAAACAACTTATAGTTCACCAGTACTAACACGAACAAGACCAACCCATTAAAGGATTACAAGGAAGTGTGTGAAATGTAGTGACGCATTGGGGCGGGTGGGAGGGGGAGAGTTGAATTATATTGCAGGAAGTGGTTATGGGCTTGGCCGCTAGAGAAAGCAGTTACAAAGCTAAGCCACGTGGTGGAGAAAAAGGAGAAGATAATGGGTATGGTGTCTGCGGATGAGCCTCAGAAACGAGCCTCAGAAACAAACAGTTGAAAGGAAAAACAAGAAGAGAAAGAGAAAGCAAAAGTTACTTCGCCGTCTCCTTCTACAACCACCAAATTGCAGTGGTGGATGAAAGATTTAACAGAGTACTGTGCACACCTAAACATTGCTGGGTTTTTCACAAAGACACTTGTCTTGGCCTTTACATGCAGACCTTTATCAGCTGTCACCACCATAGACGTTTCCACATAATTCTTTGGCTTTCACGTGGATGCCCGTCTAACCTTTCTTTTACACATACACGCACAACTCTTTCGGGACAAAACAACAGGGTGACCAGTGTAAATGAGTACAGGGAAGAAGTAGAAAATCCTAGGCTGGGTTGCGTTTAAGAAGGAAATAGTAAAGGTAATGGTAAATTCCAGAGCTGGCCTGCGTTTTTTTGTTTTGGGAATGGAGATCGGTGTAACTTTGGAAAGTAGAGGTGAGACTTTGAGAGAGACGTCTACGTTTACCGTAGCGAGGACCGGAGAATCCAAAGGTGGCGGGGGCATGGGTCAGTGCAACCCCAAATCATGGGGAATAAAGCACACGTTACGAGAAACACAAATTCCCAAATTTGTCTTTATTTACTCCGAATCTAATATAGCATACTACGAATTTGGAGAGTACTCAAAAAAAAAAAAAATGCACTATAAATACAAAATAATTATTAAGATATTAAATAATCTTTAACTTTTCATTATAATTCGTTTACTCATTTATGAAAATAAAACTCTAAAATTTACTTGATAAAATTCCATCACACACTTATGCTAATAATTTGTCTACCTTGATAAAAATGTGTAGCTCTTGTTTATAAAATCTTATATCTTAAAGTTGAATTCATTCTTTGTACTCCCAACCACGGAGTTATTATATTAAAATAATCTAAATAATTTGACTTGATATAATTTCTTATATTATAAATTTATTCTTATTATAATATAATTTGGCAAAATTTTGGCCTCTCACATCTAAATTTTGGACGTTATGTAAGAGCTATAGCCCTGTGTCAGGACTCAGGTCTCTTGCTGCAATACCTTTCTCAAATATTGAGATAAGATAAGAAAAATTGAAATTAAAATTAAAATTAAATAAAATATTTTTAAAATATTTTTTTTAATTTTTTTTTATTTTAAAATATTAAAATAATTAAAATTTTTATTTTATTTTATTTTATTTAAAAATTATAATAATTAAATAAAATAAGATGAGATAGATTGAAAAAACACGAAGCTTAGATTTAGGCAAGTTTAGAGTAGGATGAGATACAAAATTTTTATTTCATTTTATTTCATCATATCATTACATCTTTTTTAAATTTTTATATAAAATATAATTAACAATTCAATTTTTTTAAATTTTAATTTAATTTTTTTAAATTTTAATATAATAATAATATTAAAATTTAATTTTTTTAAATTTTAATATAATAATAATATTAAAATAAACCACAAAATTCTGAATCTTACTCCAAACCTACCTGACATCTAAATTTGGGTGCCTTTCACATCTAAATTTTGGACGTTATGTGATTCTAACTGGGAAACCTTTTTCAGATTCCTGCTTTGGGACAATGCTCCTATATATAGAGTAGAGGTAGGCTGCTGCCAGCAATGACGCTGGCGTGCCGTTAACATAAATTTGTCTTTTTAATTTTTATATTTTTTAATATATGTAAATATTTAAAAAAAATTATTAATATAATAAAAATCACTCATTTAATAATTAAGAAAAAATATTAAAAGAGTGACACTACAACTATTGCTTCCAGTTGGAAGCTTTTGTTAGTGGTTTTAAGATTTTTTTTTTGTATTTTTTTATATATATTTCTAAAAGAATAAAAAAGTTTATAATATTATTAAAAATTATTTACTTAAAATAATAATATAAAAAAAAGACAGCAATAGAAACTATTGATCAGAAACAATTGGTAAGAAATTAAGATTAGTACTATTATTCAAACGAAAATGAAAGAAAAAGGAACGATTTGACAGAGGGACGATGTTTAAGAAAAAGTAGACGGTGGATAATGGATATGATTGCGTTTTCTGTTTTGTATCTTCTTCTTTGTCCTCAAGTGGACAAAGAAGAAACAGAGGACCAACAACGTCGGTAGGTGGCACTGGCAGCCGGGCGTTTTTCCTTTTCCTTTTCCTTTCAACAAGCCAATAATTTTATTGAAAAATTCAATTGGGATATAAATGGTGAGAACTGAAAAGAGATGCCAGCTGAAACATCAAAATACCTTTGGAAATTCATATGGGTTGGCTCAACTTGTAAAAATTTTCGTCTTGCTAATTCCTATGAGGTTTAAGGATCGAATCATATTGGGTGGACCGAGATTTCTTCTTTAAATTATTTGAACTATACTTATAAGAAACTTATTGCTAATGATTTGTGCATTCCGAAAATTAGTCGTGACGTTTTTTCAGATATTCAATTCCAATCAAAAATAATAATAAAGACAACGTAAGGGAAAAAATAAATGATCCTACTACTATTGTGTATTGGGTATGCCCCTAGTACAAATTATATTTTTTTTTCTTTCAAATAGTTTTTAAATATTTTTAAACATTTAAAAGAATAAAATACGTCAATTCACTAATAGTCATTTTGTTAATTATTAAGAAACAAATTAAAAAAATAAAATATATGAGCGAGTGGACAAAATGAGAGCCAAAACCATGAGGCACACTATCATTTTCCAAAAATAAGAAAGATAAAAAATGTTACCTTGATCAAGTGAAATCAGATCCAGGTTCATCATAATTAGACATTGTTTAGATATTAAGATGGTTTCATCTTATCTCATTATATTTTAACATTTAAGCACCATTTAAATATATAATTTATTAAAAATTTATATTCTAACAATATTTTAATTTTATAATATTTTTATTCAACTTTTTCTCTATTATTTTTCAAAATTCCATAAAATATCATAACTCAAACTATTTCACTACTGTTCACAATTATTTTACTAATATTCACAAATTTCTCATCTTATCTATGTTTCCTTTTCTTTTTTTTCTTTTTTTTTTAACCTTTCCAAGTTTTTGCAATTTAAGTTAGATTGAGCTAAAACAAATACCATTTCAAACTGGAAGAAAAGCAAAGAGTAAAAAGATGAATACCTGTCCTACTATCTAGAAATTAAAAGAGGAAAATATATTTTAAAAGCTACATCTTAATTGCGATTGAATACAAAACGGAAGCCCCTATTTATAAAAATATTATTATACAATGTATGAAAGCATAAATTTATTATTCAATGTTTGACCTGTTTTTAGAATTTCATACCACGAGAATCAATTTATAATTTCACCGCACCTAAACAATAACAATGTGATTTTTTCTAGTTTTGATCTATGATAACTTTGGAACTTCTCTACATGAAATTTAGCTTTTATACCAAAAAATTTCACATTTATTAATGAGAGAAATTATATTTGCAATTTTATAATGTGTAAACTTCGCGCATTTTTTGAAAAAAATTAATGAATCTGAAACTTACATAAAGAAATTATGTTTTCAAAAGTGGACGGTGGACTCTTTATTTTTTAAAATGAGTGCACGTTACGGAATTTACATATCCAAAAATTATATCTAGCATTACTCTTTTTGAAAAAACCAAAATCTCCTCTCGAACTATGGGCTCACCTACACGACCTAAAAGCCTACAAGCCCAAGAGAACGAACCCACAATAAGCCCCGAATGTCTTATGGGTCACCCATTTCGAATCCATGACTCCCTATATGACCCTCGTCTAAGGGATCCGATGGATTCTGTATCAATAGGAAAAATTCAAATAAATCATTGATGATCAAATAAAACTAGATAAAGAGGGGGATTCAAATCACCAGCATGAGCGTAATTCAAATAAGAGATTAGGTTGTTACAGGGACTAGAACAACCACCCTCCCCCGCAGCCCCTGGACCTCTATATATATCAAAAGATGTGCACCAGTCAAGTAAGTAAATCTGACTTCTATATTTAATATTTACGCTAATCGATATATTTACCCATCAAGTCTTTTTTGGTTCTCTTGTTACAGGTTTATATAAGACGCGTGGGGTGCGAAACACATCCATAATACTTTTAATTAATTAATTAATAGGATAAAAGTAATAAAAAACTTTATTTTTACCTCTTTTTTTTTCTGTTTAAATCTAACTTCAATATTTTTGGGTTTGGAAGGAATTGGGCCCATTTTACAAACAAAAAATATAAACTACAGCCTACTATGCGCTGCAATCGCAGCACACTCTATTGTATTGAGTGTAAAAAAAAAAAAACACCATACAAATATGCTGCGGTTACGGACTAATGCCAAGAATTCCTCTTTTACAAATGTCTTACTTTGGGATGTCAACTAAAATAATAATAATAGTAATAATAATAATAACTACTTCAAAGATTACTGTATCTGGAAAAGAAAAGTAACTCGTTCTTTTTCTTTATTTATTTTTTTGGTCGGTAGGAAAAGAATAAAAATCTGTTTGGTTGATCTTTCGATCGAGGAGAATTTATGCAGTTTTCTCGCTCCTCTTCTTTTAGAGCTATTTTTCTGGACAATGTTTCCAAGAAAACTGTCAATACACAATTATTTTCACAACCATGCTTTAAATTAATGATATTTTGTAAAATAATCTATGAAAGTATAATTATTTAAAAAAAATCCCCCCACATAAAAAAAATATATAAGAAAATAATTGTGAAAAAAAAGTTGGCATGTCTATCGCTACTCGTTTATTTGTCAAGCATTTTTTCTTTGGGAATGGTATTTGTTACAGTAAACAAAAAACAAAAAACAAAAAGAAAAGATAGATAATGGTATTTTGAAGTGAAAAACAGTCATTTGCGCAAGCTCTGGCCCAAGGACTTCCAAATACCCACAGGGCCACAAGCATGACCCACTCGTGCTCTACTACAATGTCCAACGACTTCCAAATATCCGCCTGCGCAGAGTAAGGTTGTGTTTGAATGTTAAAATGAGTTGAGTTGAATTGAGTTGAAATAATAAAATATTATTAAAATATTATTTTTTAATATTATTATTATTTTGAGATTTAAAAAAATTAAATTGTTTATTATATTTTATGTTGGAATTTGAAAAAGTTGTAATAATGAGTTGAGATGAATTAAGAGGAGTTAAGGAACCAAACGAAGCGGCTGCGTTTGGTTAGTAAACTACTCTCAACTCATCTCAATTCATCATTACAATTTTTTCAAATTCCAATACAAAATATAATAAACAATTCAACTTTTTCAAATCTCAAAATAATAATAATATTAAAAAATAATATTTTATCAATATTTTATCATTTCAACTCAACTCAACTCAACTCAACTCAACTCACTTCAACATCCAAACTCACCTTTCTAATTAGATTTGACTACTTCCATATTTATAAAGTAATTGCATACAAGTAATTATACAAATAATTTTATTATATATAATCACTTTTATATATTTTTTATGCACTTCACATATGTGATTAATCAAAACAATTATTTTATATTAAAAAAAGTGACGCAGCCAATCATATTAATAGAGTGAGCAAGGAATACGTAAAAGTGACTGCACATAGAATTTTTGTTATACAAATTGACGTATCTTTACATGATTCATCATATCTATTTTATAATAGAAATAATTTTACAATCTGACGAACAATATCAATTCACATTAATTTATAAGATTACTTTTATATAATCTTTTATAACTAGAATATTATTAGATTTTAGTACAAGGGATTTCGTTTTTAGTACATGATATAAAACCGCTATAAAGACAATATTAAATAATTTAAAACTTAGATATTTAGTTGGATATCATGATATTAAATAGAATAGAATATCGAATCAGATTTTAATTCAATACATAACTTTAATATCATATGAAATTACTATTTATTCATAAATTTAAATAAATAAAAAGATATAAATTTAAACATTTATATTTATCATTAACATTACTCAATTGTCAAATAAGATATTATGATTTTATTTTCATTTGTTTTCTTATATTACGCATTGTAACATTCATATTGAAGTGGTTGGGATTCCGCCCCTTTTATTAATAATTTTAATTTTTAGTAAATTATGTTTAATCATTAAAGCAAGGCGCTTGTCCAAAGGATACGTTAAACCAGCTTGGACCAACCAAACGCCACCCAATCAAAAGTCAAAGTTCCGCGTAAATTAAAGTGTACATGTACAGCATCAGTGCATTGAGCGCAGTTTTGTCGGTGCACATAACAAAAGTGCTGGTAGGAATTTGAGACAGCAGAGCACAGCCGTGCGACCACCACGCTTCCAACAGAATATCGCCACGGACACGCGCTAAAGAATCGCGTGTGATGATAGCTCGACTGATTGTTTGTCGGTGCTGCTTCAGTTGTAATTGGTAAAGAAAATGTTATTCTCACCGTTCTATTTTATCGATGTGATTTTTTAATTTTTTTTATTTAATAATTAATAAAATATTTTTTAATAATATTATAATTTTTTAAAAAAATATTAAAAATATATAAAAAATAATAATAATAATAAATGAATTATGCTTAATGATAGCTCCTAATGATAGCTAGGAGCGGTGGACGGATCACCATTCAATTGGCAAACAACAATGATAAATAGTATTTTTATTTTTTACTCGAATACTATTTTATTTTTTAAGCTAGAATAAATTTTATTCATTCATAACACGATAGTAAAATTTTGATATGAGACATATAGAATACAAGCCAATTACTACTTTTAAGACTCTCCAATATATAAATTTTTTTGTGATTAACATGGTCTAGTTCATTATTGTAATTCTTTACAGATAACCCGTCCAAAAGACAATACTAAATCCTAAGACAGATTTAACAAACACCACATTTTGTTCTAAAACATAATTAAACAACCTCACACTCTGTCTAAGACAGAGTACTTAGACAGATAGACAGAGTAGAGAACATACTCTATGGATAAAAATCTAATAAATTATGTTTTTTTTTAAAACCTAAAACAAAAGAAATAACATAAAACATAAAACATACATGAGAAAATAGGGAATTATAGTTTGGAAAACTGTAGATCCGCATTTTCAATCTTAAAATAAAAAAAAAATGCAAACACCGAGATAGTGGTGGCACATGAGAGATACATGCCACCCTAGAAGTACAACAAAACGTCAGGTTAGAAGAAACCGATGGTCCTGGTCCTAGAAAAGCCACGTGTAGCGACGATAAAGCTCTCATTGCGGTGGCGCATAGATGTCACACTCACACTTTGGGCAGTGGCGCGTGTAGTTCACGCGCTGTTCCGTTCGACGAGATTTTTCGTCTGTCTGAAGGATCAGCACCTTGAGAATCTTGCAATGGGACGCGTGATGGTCGTTTGGCTCCGAAGAACAACAAATCTGCATTTCACCCTATTGTGAATGAAAAAATAAACAAAACTAGAAAAATAAAAGAAAAATTAGAGAGAATAGGGAGGAGGGAGTAAGAGAGGAGCCAAAACTCCAACCTCTTCCTCTGGTCTGAGTTTTTTTAGGGAGAGGATTGTATAGAGAGAAGAGAGAGAGCGAGAATAGAGTTTTCTTACTCGAATATTGTTAGATATAATGTTGAGTGCGTAAACGTTACATAATTTTTTTAAAAAATAATAAATTTATTATTCAAAATTTAATTTTTTATCTATATTTTGTATTTATTTTATTTAAAATAATTACACAACGTTTGACCACTCCATAACTATAAATTTCATTTTTCTTTATACACGATCATCCTAGGCCACATATTTATTTGCCGTGGATTTTTACTTTTATTTGTTTTTTTTTTTATATAATATAGAAGTGTTGAATAAATTTTTTATAACGATATATATAAGTATTAAATATATAAATTTAATAAAAATCTTTAATAACCGGTATGGGTCGCACCCTTCGCTGTACATTTTCCTTTCTTTTTTTACAAGGACAAAACTTTGCTAAGAATCTTGCCTTCTTTGCATCTATTCGTACCTGTTGACTTGACGAGTCAAGGAAAAGCTTCTTCCATGCTTGCGCCCCACCCTTTTATTATTTTAAGAAAAATAATTTAATTATTATTGACTTTAGTTCCACTTTTTATTAAGATGTTAAAATGAATAAAATATATATAATTAAATTTAGAAATAAATTGAGATGAATTGAGATAGTTTATGAATAATAAAATAAAAGCTGAATTATTTATTATATTTGATGTGAGAATTTGAGAAAATTAATTTGAATTTTGAAAAAATTGAATTGTTTATTATATTTTATGTGAAAATTTTAAAAAAATGATAATGATGAGATGAGATGAATTGAAATAGATTTTAAATGCAAACAAGATAATGTCCCTCACTTCAATGATATAATATTTCATAAGAGACAGATTATAAAAATAATGATTGTTAAAGGAGGTAGAGTATAATTAAAAAAATCTACACTTAATTTCACACGTATAGTTTTCTAGATCTTATAAAGTGTTTTCAAACGAAAGATTAACATTGTAAATATTTTTAAAATAATAGGCAAATTTGAAACTCGTGTAAAAAATTAATTTTTAATAACAGAGTCTGGTCTTGCACATTCTATAATTATATTTAATATTATTCTTTTTAAAATATTAAATACCATTTTTAATTAAATTATCGAGATTATACCTGTTTTTAACTATTATTATTTTTTAATTCTTTGCCATTGGATGCGGTAAATAAAAGAACTATTTGTAGGCTTTTATTGTAATTAGGAATGCGCCTTGCTTGCGAAGATGGCGGTGAGAAATGTTGCATTTGTGCGATGGGTGGGAGAAGTCTGGTAGTGCGTGACATGTAAGTGAGTGGCTTTGTACCCAATGAGCTGTATGTTTGTAAATTGTAATTGAAGCTCACGTGGGTCATTTTTCCTTTTCTTCTAGACATTGCATTTGCATCGGTTTGTTGGCGACCGACACACATACACACACACCCTTTTTCTATTTTCGTATCTACTTTATGTTCCCTTAATTTGAATTTTTTAACAATAATTTTATATAATTTTAAGTTGTGTAAGTCTTGTAAACTTTTTTTTTTTAAATAAGATATATTATTAAAAAAATAATTTTTTCATACAAATCTTAAATTTATCTATTTTTTTTCAAAAAAGAATGCGTGGAGCTTCCATACTCTAAAATTTTTTCATGTGTGTTATGTCTCCTTGAATTGACATATTGATAGTATTCTCTATATCTTGAATTATATTCATAATACTTTCATACATTAGGAAAAAATGTATAAAAAAAATTAGGTAACGATTGCATTTCTTGTTTATCTCTAAAGATGAATTTCCAGAATTGTTTGTTAAGACGAAACCGCACGACACATTTTGTCCTCAAACGTCTATTTTGGTATCTAATCTTTTAAATTTTTGGTAACCATCTTGGATAAGGATACATTAGAAGAGGTTGTTTGAAACATGGACGTTGCTTGTCAGAACGCAACCCCAGTACCACACATTTCTTTCTTAACCTTCTATTTGGATATCTAATACTTTATAATTTTATGAATTTGATCTTTGCATATTTGATTCATACGCTCAATTTGAGTATCAAGAGACGCAAAATGTAAGCTATAAAAAAGTCATTTGAAAAAAAAATATGTATTTCTTTGCTCAAAGACCTCTAAGCAAAAAGATGAGATAGACTGCATTTTGGTGCTGAACTGATCTCAGATGATTTGAGTTGATATGTGAATAGTAATATTTTGTAAAAACTATTAAGATGTAGTTGAATGTATGAAATAGATTGATATATGTGTTTAAATATATGCAATAGGTTGAGATATACTTAACTTATAATAATAAAAAGTTAAAAAAATAGCGAGTCTCATCAATGATTAGTTTGAGATGAGTTGAGATAGTTTTGACCCCCAAACATACAATTATGGGTTGTTTGGGAACTTAGAGAAATTCTCGTTTCATCTCAAAATTTTTTATAATTTTCTTTTCAAATTTCATTCAAATACAAAATATTTTTCAATTTCAAATATTTAATTTTTTTATCTAATTATTACCTATGTTAGGGATAAAGTTGACAGGATCAACCCATTGAAAACTATCGCTAATAGTAAGAGAAGAAATAAAACTAATAATCTAGCCGAGAGATTGAGCCAAGAATTTAGCTAGAAATTAGGCAAGTTGACGCAAACTCCCAAAATGAAAGTGCTTCATAAGGTAAGTGAGACTCGGGGCTCGTTTTGATAGTGAAATGAGATGAGATTAGTTGAATAAAATATTATTTTTTTAATATTATTGTTTTGAGATTTAAAAAAATTAAATTTTTTATTATATTTTGTGTGAAAATTTGAAATAATTGTAATGATGAGATAAGATGAGATGAAACCGTTTTTGTATCCAAATTGTGCCTAAATATTTTATTATTTTTTTAATTTTTATGTAACATTATTGGCAAGAAGGACAATATGGGTATTCCAGTTCACATGCCAGCACATAGAAATCGTGACTATATTATAGAGAAATTTAAGAATAAAAAATCTAATTGTAAGCGATTATGCGTACTAATACGCGCATCTATACAATATGATTGGTCAAAAAGTAGATTTTATTGAAAATAATACTAATTTAAATTTAGAATATGAAGACAACAATATTAGTATACAAATTAGTACATAAACTTGCTTGTACATAAATAAACTCATTTAGGAATGTCATATTATTTCTCTATAATTTTTCTGTTTTGAAATTATTTCTCTCTACTGTGTTTTATAAGGTAACTTATTATTTTTTAAAGACCCATTAAAAACAAACAGGGGAAACTCGATTTGCTGGGAAAAAGTAATCAAAGAATTAAGTATTTTTAACGTAATAATTGGATAAAAAATGCTATTTTCATCCTAGATTCGATCATCCTTATTCACACTACTTGTAGTATATTTTAAAGTGCCCTTCTTACTTAAATGATTAACGTATAAACAATTAAAATTTATTACATTAATAAATATATATAATTGGATTTTGTTATTAAGATAAAGAATCAAGTATTAGATTTTGTTCAATACTTCGAATCGGGTTAATAAATTAGCACTTACAATGACTTGTTTACTTTGCATTTTTATGTAAAATGACTTAACAACATGTCAAAATAAGGTATCTATTAGATGATGTAATATCAATGCGAAATGCATATGAGCTAAAGTGATTTTGTACATTATTGGTTGACTTGTAATTCAACTGATAATTTGTGCATTTGGACTTAGGTCTGAAGGGTGTTGTCCTCCTTCCGCTTAGGCGGTGATGATGGGGTTGGTTTCTCCATACTCCGATTAGTCGGTTATTGAGTTTTGTTATTTGGTTACTGTAAACTCTGTCATGGACAGAGTTGTACTATTTCTTAGATTTCGATCTTTAGAGATTTGCCTTCTGGACTAGACCATGTCAATCACGAAAGTATATTAAAAAATTACTAACGTTTATAATTGGCTTGTTGTTAAAGTCAACTTTATATATTCTTATTTAATGAATGGAATGAGATTTATTGTTATCCAAAAAAAAAAAATTAATATTTTCTCCTTTTGCAGTAACAGAGAGAAGTGTGAAGTCGTTGGTTTTAACTCCGCGAAAGAGTTCCATTTCCAAAAAAAAAAGAGGTTTAGTCGTAGATCTAATCGTCATAAATAACGCGTATGTATTGCATAAGGATATAAAGTGATGGAGATAAGTGGACAATTATAACGATTAATTAGATACATTATAAATAATTTCACAAACTAGTTAATTAAATAGACCAATCTATAAATTTAAAAACAATAAAATTTAAAATGAAAGAAGACATTTATCTCATATGAGACGAGACAATAGTAGATCATGACAATAACACTTTTGACAACGTTTGATCGAATTTAATTTCTCTCTTTTAAAAAAAAAAAATTTCTGAACCTTTGAGAAGAAGGAAAATGTTGATCATCCCGTTGGTAACTCCTGCTGGGCTATTGGTGACTTTTTTTTAGTAAATATCTTTTAATAATATTAAGAATTTTTTTAAAAAATTATTTAAAAATATTAAATATATATATATATTTATATATATAATCAAAATCAACTAGTGAGAGCGCAGAGTAGAGCCATCCTTAAAGTAGAAAAACTAGTTAGGAGTGGTTTGAATTCAGAAATGAGTTGAGATGAGTTAAGATGATTTGTAAATAATAGAATAAAAATTAAATTATTTATTATATTTTATGTGAGAATTTGAAAAAATTGTTTTAGATTTGAAAAAATTGAATTATTTATTATATTTTGTGTGGAAATTTGAAAAGTTGTAATGATGAGATAATATGAGTTGATGTGGGTTTTGAATACAAACAAGACCTAATCTTTTCATTGCCCTTGAGCACGTGGCGACGTTAAAATGCGAGTGTCAAATTCTGAGCATGTGGTCTCTCGTTTCCTTGCTCAATTTATATAGGATGAAATGAGATGTTTTATTAAAAATTAAATAAAATATTGTTATAATATAATTTTTATATTATTTTTATTTTGATATTTAAAAAAATTAAGATGAAGTGAAATAATCCCCTGGCAAAAAATCAAAAGGAGCCTCTCTCTCTAGAAAAATCCTCTTCCTTCTCTCTAAACCCTCTAAAACTTCAGATTGAACGAAAGGAGGTGGGAGCTTCGGCTCCTCCCCCCTCTTTCTCCTACCCCTTCCCCTTCTCGTTTGTCCATTTTATTTTTTATGTAGTGTTTTTTGGTTTTGTTTTTGTTTTTCAGGCCAAATAAGGGAGGATAGTTATTCGAATCTTTCCAGCCGTCGCCCTCCTACACACACCCCACTGGGATGAAACCCAGCCGTCGATCTTCAAGGCCACCAAATATGGCTTTCATCGGAGTGGAGCGTAGCCCGCATGCGCGGGACAAAACTCATGATCTCGTGAACGCGTGCCCATCAAGCGCCATCGTGGAGCCTTCTGTCGATGCCACGCTCGGCTTCTCTAGACTCCCTGACTTCGAGACTTCCAAGATTGACCATTGGTTTTCCTCCTCGAGTGACCAGTACCCTGCACGCGCCATTGCTGACGTATCGTGCACTGTTCATTCGTTTTGGTTTTCTGTTTTTTTGTTGTTCTATTCTAGTATTTGGTTGTGTTTGTTTTTCTGTTCTTTTGCTGACCCAAGTGAGGTGTTGAGCCTTTGGATCAGATGCAATCTGGGGCAAGAGCTATTCGAGAGTGGGGGCGATGTCATGACTGATGATATCATACGTCCAGTACTCGTGCGTAGGTGCTACCTGTGTAGTGGAGGCTGTTGTGTCCGTGCGTGAGCTGGGTGCTCGTGCCGTCAGGGCTCGATATGCCGATGTTTGCGGTGGACGTGACGTCTGGGTCACACCGAGGCTTGTGGTTTTGTAGTTTAGTTGTTAGTTAGTAGTTGTTAGTTGTTAATGTGTTTTTTTGTTTTTTTTTTTGTTATTTTAGTATTTAATAAAATATAAATAGGCTATTGGATTTAGTATCCATAGCAGTATCCCGTACATTTCCTCCTTAAGAGGATAGATGGGCCTTCAAATTATGTTTACATAACTCTTTCTTTGTTAGGAGATAGTTTATTGAGAAGTTAAAACAATGTCCATCACACATAAATTTATGTGTGAGAAAACCTTAAAATTTATGCGTAGTTGACTTATAATTTAAATTTTTCTATATATTGTTAAGTTACAATTGTAATTTTAATTCATTAATAAAATGAGACTATTTTTATAAAAATAATAATAATAATAATAATAATAAAATAATTTGATTTTACGTAAACAACTGTCCAAACTAGCCCATGGCCCCATAACACAAGCGAGTATCAAATTCTGGTTAAAAAGATGGGTAATTCTATGCATCAACCTACACACTTCACACACCATGCATTCAATTTTTTTTTTTTTTTTTTATTAAACCTCAATACACTAAGTGTGTTAAGTGTGTGATGAATAGTAGGCTGATGCAAATATTTTTCATAAAAAGATATGGGAAAAAAATCTCCTTCCCACTCCTCTGCTTTAAATACTGTCTCGCAGCCACCCGCATTCCCTCCCGAACCAAATTCCCGCAAGACCGGTTATCTTCCTTTTGCACTTCGTTTCACCCCAGGCGCACGTTATACTCCACCGCACCGCTCGGAGAGAGAGAGAGAGAGATAGAGGGAGTGTAAACCGATAAAGAAAGAAGTAGAGAAGAGAGTGTTATTTCGGAAATGGCGTTGGCGAGGGTAGATCTGGACGGGAACCCGATCAAGCCGATGACGATATGCATGATCGGTGCTGGAGGGTTCATAGGGTCCCACCTTTGCGAGAAGCTGATGGCGGAGACGCCGCACAAGGTTCTTGCCCTCGACGTCTACAACGACAAGATCAAGCACCTCCTCGAGCCCGCCGGCTCGCATCCCTGGTCCGATCGCATCCAGTTCCACCGCCTCAACATCAAGAACGACTCCCGCCTCGAAGGCCTCATTAAGATGGCAGATCTGGTCCCCATTCCCACTCCCTCTTTTACTCTGTTTTTTTTTCCTACATTTCAATCCCATATCTTGCAAATTCTTCTTTAATTTCGTTTTTCATGAATTTCTTTTTTGAAACTTTTGTTTGCATTTTTCGTAGACGATAAATCTGGCTGCGATTTGTACTCCTGCGGACTACAACACGCGCCCACTCGACACGATTTACAGCAATTTCATCGATGCGCTCCCTGTGGTACGCGTCAATTGAGATATAGGAACGCGCATGTTCTTGGCGCGGTTCTTTGTTTTTTCTGTTTTCCTAATCAATTGGCATTGATTTTTCGTTGGTACTTTGTTACTTTTACGATGATTTGGTTGTTATAGTGGTAGGATTTGATTGAAGGTGATGTTCGTGATTTGATTAGGTTAAGTACTGCTCAGAGAACGGCAAGCGTCTCATTCACTTTTCTACTTGTGAGGTGTATGGGAAAACGATTGGGAGCTTCCTTCCTAAAGATAGCCCTCTTCGTCAGGTAGCCTTTCGCTTTCTTTTTTATGAAATTGCTTTTAAGCTAGGCACTTCTCGGATATAATTCGGATCCATGGTTTTTCTTACTAATTTTTGTGTGCGAAAATCTTCCTTTGTGTAACTCAGCTAGTTTGACGTTCAGCATTGCTTGTTGTTTATAAATCCGTCAGCGACTTCTCTCTTGCATGTCTATATTCCAAGATAAATCAAGATTTGAAAAGATCTGTGTAGTTGTGGCTGATTATCAACATTGCGAATACAATAGTTAAGGCTAATAATTTGAACAGCTGCGAATGACTGGGTAGAGGTTTTCTATGGTGGTAGTGATCGAAGGTCTTTTTGATAGCTTGTCTATTTGTCCATTATATCTTTTATGTAAAGAATGTTATATATACAAAAGCATGATCTATGCGTTTTGTATCTAAACCATAGAATTTCAGCAGATCTCTTTTAGCTACCAATTCATTTTTCTTGCGTAGAGACAGATCACTTCCCATAGTTGTAGTGGCCCCCATCTTGTGTGCCTTACAAAGTTTTGCTAATGTGTTCTTTGTTTTGTCGATCTGCATCTTGCCAAAAGCATACTGATTGTGACTTTTTTCCCCTAATACTCCCCCCCCCAACACACACACATTTTGTGTGGGGAGGGGGTTGGGGCTAGTTTGATAGCTGAATGCATTGCATCAAAAAGTTAATGTGAAAACATAATGGGGTATTTAATTCCCTCAGGTCGATCTGGTCGGATTAATGTTACAATGTTATCCTGATTTAACGATGGAGGTGTAGCTGTTGTTGTGTCATGTTGTTGTTCAGGGTTATTGGCCGAAAATGTGAAGACAAGTCATTTTCATTTATTTTCTTTATAGAGTTGAAGGGCATGGGGGGTTTGGGGGAACAACGCAAAAATATGTGCTCAGTATTTTGTTGCATCTTTGTAAAGAGCGCCAATTAGTCTAGTCTTATGGGAGCCCATTACGGTTGCTTTTTGGATACCTCGACAATTTTGGTTGGTCCAGACAAACATCTCAAAGTTTAAATGCCTAGATATTATCAACCAATAATCCCCTCTTATAGGAAAAAAAAATATGTGCAACTATTAGATTCATGATAATAAAATGATCTTGTAAAAAAATTAATTGAATCCTTTTAGTATTTTGTTTCTCATTCTCCTTGTTTGCCATGGGCTGAGTCTTTGTCTCCAATCTGTTATAGGATCCTGAATATTATGTTCTTAAAGAAGATGCCTCCCCATGCATTTTTGGTTCTATTGAGAAGCAGAGATGGTCCTATGCATGTGCTAAGCAATTGATTGAGAGGCTGATTTATGGTTAGCTATATTTTCCATGACCTGGCTACTTTTCAATTGGTTTGTGCAATGTATATTTCTGACTCTCCTTATTAAATGCAGCTGAGGGTGCAGAGAATGGTCTCGATTTTACAATTGTGAGGCCTTTCAACTGGATTGGACCCAGAATGGATTTCATACCTGGAATCGACGGTCCAAGTGAGGGTGTTCCAAGGGTTCTGGCGTGCTTTAGTAATGTATGATATGTTTCTGCCACATTTTTTTCTCCATTATCTTTCAAGGGGGAAGGAAGGTCTCCACTCATTTCATTCGTTATTTGCTGTAATTATGTCCTCTTTTCTTCTCAATGCAGAATCTCCTGCGTCATGAGCCACTCAAGCTTGTGGATGGTGGCCAATCCCAGAGAACTTTCATTTATATAAAGGATGCAATTGAAGCTGTTTTGCTGATGATTGTGAGTCCAATATAGTCGTCTTAAATTTGTTTGGCATATAAAAAAGTGGTGGCTGAGTTGTGTAATTTTCTCCCTTTCAGGAAAATCCAGCTAGGGCCAATGGTCAAATATTTAATGTTGGCAACCCTAACAATGAAGTTACAGTTAGGCAGCTTGCTGAAATGATGATTGAGGTGAAGGGTTGTGTCAAATACATATATAAATATATTCACGTCCTGATGAAAATACGTTAGTGGTTTTTCATGTTTTTATTTTTATTTTTGGGAATTAAAAGTTTTAAGTACCTGCAATGTGCACAGGTCTATTCAAAAGTAAGTGGGGAACCATCTCTGGAAGCACCTACTGTTGATGTGAGCTCTCAAGAATTTTATGGTGTGGGATATGATGATAGCGACAAGAGAATTCCCGACATGACCATAATCAATAGGCAACTGGGTATTGACTGTTTTCTTCTCTTTTTCTCTTATAAAAAGCATTGAGATTTAGGAGCATTGTGACAGAAGGTAATGGGTTATAAATTCCAGGTTGGAACCCCAAGACTTCTTTGTGGGACTTGCTTGAATCAACACTCACCTATCAACATAGGACGTATGCCGAGGCCGTTAAGCAAGCCATTGCAAAACCAGCTGCCAACTAAAAGCAAAATGGTGTTTGGTGGCACTTAAGAAGTGGATTCTTTCTTTAGATTGCTGCTGTTTGGCAGGTGTTACCATTCTTTTCAAGTCCATCATAATATAACATATGATTCGCATATACGATACATTTTTTTTCTCTCTTTCAAGTATCGGTAGTCAATAGCTAAAGTAGCTGAGGAATGTGTGTTGGATGGATATCTCCGGAGAAGAACTTAGATTCTGTTATGAACATTTTAATCATACTACTACTACTACTGTAATTGTCGGTAAAAGCTTGGCTACGGCATATGCTGCTAGGGGCCATTATACAAGGAAAGCTGCTTGCTGTTTTCACTTCCTCTAGGGGGTATGCTTGTCGTTCCCCTAATTTGTCACTTTAAGGATGTGTTGTATTATTTTGTTTCTTCAATTTATTATTTATTAATATTATGCAATCAATCACTTCTTTTGGTTGCCTTCCACTATTAGCGTTATTTTGTTAGAGGGAAAAGGTTTGGTTGGTTCATGTAATGGAAAAATTATCACCAACAATTAATTTGGGTTTTAGCCATTAACCATATATTTGGTGCGCTTATTAACCATAAATCATTATCTCCAAACCTCCCTTAATGTTGACAAAATGAAAGAACAAAAACTCACCCTTTAAGCAACTCTAGAGGTTCCCAAATCAACAAAGCAACTTAAAGAGCATGCAGACGCTTGTAAAATGTAAATACATCATCAACCCCCGACAGCAACTTTCTTTTCTCCTTAACTTAAGGGTCCGTAACTCGGCATAAAGAAATGTAGGAAGAGAGGAGAAGATAGGAACTTTTCTTAGAAGTTCTGCATAATTCTTACAAACTTGCACGAGGTGTTCATATATCAGATTCCTCACAACCGACTAGCGGTGATGGCAGATTCCTACAATTATGGGATCGAGATGGAAAAGTCTTTCTTGTAAGCAAGTTTGTGCACCGATGCTAACATGTAAGATATTTGTTTAATGAAACGGTGCGAATTGAAAATAAAAATGATTTTCGTGAGACAAAAGACCTTATTTTTTTTTTTTTTAATTTTCTTCTTTTATTTTTCTTTCAATTAAAAAAGTTATATCAGTATCGGTATGCTGTTTGGTGCGCCAAACCGCTTGTACTTAACAAAGTTCTTACAGGATACATGTCACGCATAAAACTAACATAGTAGACATGACTAGATAGTGACTTTTAAAAGAAGAAAAATATTATTTTAAGGCATCTACTACAAATCAAATTATGTTACGTGAATGATGTGTGGTGTAGAAACCTTAAAATAAAAATATGGGCTTACTACTAAATCGACTTGGAAAAGAAATGGACTGAAAGATATAAAAGAACATAGTGGCAATCTGTATTCATTAGCCCTGTGGGCCGAGGCCGAGACAAAGACAGTTTTGCCAATGGAAATGGATTTTTAAAAAAATAGTAACTCCATAAAAGTACGCACGGTGGGACTCGAACCCACAATCTTCCGTTTAGAAGACGGGCGCCTTATCCATTAGGCCACGAGCGCCTTGACTCAACTACTTAATCAGTACTATTTTATTTAAAATAGTTCTACTCATTATCCCTACAACTTTATTTTTATTTTTTTAATTTTTTCTTATCAAATTTGTGGTGTATGATGATGAGTAAAAGAACCAATTAGTTTATAAGAAATAACATAAAAATAAATATGACGTGTGAGATGATGAGTAGCAAATATCTTATATTTAACCTAAATATATAAATTACAAATCATACATTTTGTGGATCACAAAACCTATGGTGAACTAATATATACTTAGGATGATGGTGCCCTCTTCAAGATTGTCTAAAAAGAAAGGGAAAAAAAAAAGTAATACATCTTTTGGTTGAGTATGGTAAATATATTTACTCAGGAAAAAAGGAGAAAAAAAAGGATAAATAAATAAATAAATATAATATAATATATATATTCTAACCAACATATGATTATTTGGTTTAACCTGCTCTCTTGACTTTCCAGCCTAAGATGGTGGAGTTTTCAAAAGTTCAACGACCATTGTCCATTAATTGCCTGCTTCATCATGCCTTTTGGTTGAATGACTTATACAAATAAGAGTAAGCCATATATCAATTGGTATGATTTACACCTAATTCTAGAACAGGTGTATTGATAATATGAATAATAGATGTGAATGGAATAATGAATTGTGCAAACTAATATATATCTTTCTTGATCAGGGTTTATTTGGAAATAGATTTCATTTTAAAATTTTCATTTCATCTCATTCTTAAACATAATTTAAATACAAACATTTTCAAACTAATTATTACAACTTTTCTAAACTTTCAAACAAAAAATTAAAAAAAAATTCAATTTTTTCAAAATTTCAAACAAAAATAATATCAAAAAATTATATTCTAACAATATTTTAATTTTATAATATTTTTTATTCAATATTTTCTCTCTTATTTCTTAAAATCTAAAAAATATTTAACTCAAGCTATCTTATTACTATTCATAAACTATTTTATTATTATTTATAAAATTTTCATCTTATCTCACTCTCTAAACGAGCTCCAAGTTGTTGCGGAGCTGTTAGGCTGTGGGGCTTTGGAGGAATCGAGTCTGAGGGCCCTTTCTCGTTTCTTCCGTTGTTTTTCCAATTGTTATTTGAATGGGTTGAGGATGACGATGTCATGCATGCTGTTGGTGGGATCCCTTTATTTTACTACATTTAGCAGTCCTAAAAAACAAACGAAAACGTAAAATCAAGCCTGAGTAGGTTGATATTTGAAAATAAGGTGATATTCTAACATACTGATCACACATATACCGGCTCATGTTAATATGGATGAAGGACTGGAAAGTATGACATTGGTGAAATATAGATTGATCGCTGGGATACCGATGCTATATCTATCGGACTCGTATTGCAGAAAAGCTCTAATTTCCATATGGTGATGTGCTAGATGTATAACAAATGACTGGTACAGAGTTGCAGAGCGTTCATGCATGCCACACATGTTGCATGATATGTAGATTTTATAACCTAAAGTGTTGTTCGTATAAGAATTTGGGCTCTAAACTTTCCTCCATTTAATTAAATATTTCACGTGTTAGGCTTACTCATTGATGAGGAATCTGACCCATACGTGAGGAGAGTGTTATGATATAAAAATAAAATAAATCTATTCCCATTAGCTTAATCTTTTGAGATAAATAATGATTTTACATGAACGATAAACCCCATATAAGTATTTAATTAATCTTAATTGGATGTGCGACGGAACTGCATATTGGATCATGAAGTTAGTGCTTAAGACCTATTCATTCTGGGGCTACACAAAACATAATATCATTAATTTTACTCACATATACTTGACCTCTCTCTTCTTTGGGTCATCCTATGATGATGATAAATGCATGTTTTTGTTGAAATTAGAGGCGGTTTACATATGTAAGATGAAATAGACAAGCACTATATATATACTTTCCATGTCAAAAACTCCCTCAATTGAGTAATATAGTAGATATTCAAGAAGATAGTGGCTGCTTTTGCAGATGTGAAACGAGCACCAACCTCAGGTAGTCCTCCATTTACTTTGTTTTCCCCTTATTAAACCTTTTATCCTCTTTTAAATTTTCAATGCCAAGTAATATTTGAAGCTAATTACATAAGGAGGTGTCCCTATCTCGCCCCTGAATTCCAGCATCACCCTCATTGGTGGGTGCCCCCTTCCATATGCGGGGGGCCGGATTGGTCCCTCATGACCGTTCGCCCCACCTCGCCCAACGCCCACCCATAGCTAAAAGCAATCGAAAAAACACCAAAAAAATTGAAAACCACAACAAATCCACATAATCACATATCCATCCATAACAAATCGGAAAGTAACAAAAAATGAAAAAAATCCAAAACAATAGCATATATGAGCAAAGAATCACAACCACACTTCAAGAAGGAGGAGAAAAAAAGTGGACGAAGGAGAAGAGGAATAGGAGAGGATACTCGGCAAAGAACGGAGGCAGTCGTGCCAGAGAGAGAGAGGGGGGGGGGGGTTAGGTTTTAACTTAAACCTAACCTTAAAACGACGTTGTTTTATTAAAAAAAATTATTTTTCTTTAATATATATGTATATATATGGGTTGGGCCAGTTGGATGGGATAAACCTCAGGCAGACATGGACTAATCCAAGCCCCGCCCCTAGCTCCCAGCTTTGCCTGCACGCCCCCCGTTTGAGAATAGGGGCTCCAGCCAATGTTTTGAATACCGTATCGGAAGCCGTACCAGTCAAGGCACTAGAACGAAATATTGTGGTACCAGTACCGTCTCGGAATAATCGATATATGAATAAATTATATATAAATACATAAATATATAAATTATAAATAGCCTAGTCTGAATTGGAGGTCAAAAAATAAGTTTGTAGTTTGAAAAAATGAAAAAAAAAATAGAAGGTCGAAATATAGGTCGGTACCGGCCGAAATATAGGTCGGTACAGGCTGAAATTGAGGCCAGTACGACCGGTACTGGCCGGTATTTGGGCCGGTACGAAACGTATGGGGTACCTGTACCAGCCCAACGGCCAGTACGAAAAATTTCGACTGTGCCGGCCGGTACGGTACAAAATTTAAAACAATGGCTCCAGTTCTAGCCAAGTGGATGCCGAACAGGCGGGGGCTGGGTGGCAGGTGGTGGTACCCCGCTGCCCAGCCCTACAAAACAATATCAAACTTACTTAAATACAAGTAATTTTGTTTAGATAAAGAAACAGTTTCATCTCATCTCAATTTTTTTAAATTTGTACACAAAATATAATAAACAATTCAAAATTTTTTAAATCTTAAAACAATAATAATATTAAAAAATAATATTTTAATAATATTTTATTTAATTTTTAATTTTTATTTAAAATGATTTCATATCATCTTATTATCTAAATGAGACATGTCTTTTCACACAAATTTCCACGAATAGTACGAAACTTTGATGTGGGGAAGTGTCCAATTACAAAGACAAAAAAATATGGAGGGGGGCCAAATAGGCTTCGAGAATTAATAAAAGTTGGTGAAACTTTCTATCGTTGATTATCAAGAGGACAAAGGAGAGGCCACCCCCCATAATGCACAGCCATTTTGAAGAGTTTTTAGACGTACAATCATAGCCTACAAAGGCAAAAGGATAAAGACAAATGTTGTAATTGTGATCGGGCCAACTTTTGTCATGCTTTCTCTTGACTCCATTTGAGAGAAAATATGATTCTCCGTCGCTTCTGTTGATTATAAAGCTCCACATTTATTATAGCCAGCTTTGCTACATGCAACAGAGCAGCAAAATCGTTGGCGGACTCGGCTGATATATTTAAATAAAATAATGGCACGTCATTGATACATTAAAAAAAAAAAAAAAAAAAAAAAAATAACAACAACAACAACATAACACATCCTTCCATAGACTTAGCCATCTTGACTCAGGAGAGATGGAGCCCCTTCTTGATGGGTTCGATCAAATCTTGGCCGTGGTGAACGTCCTTCTTGTGCTGCTCCTCCATTTGGACAAGAAAAAGTTCCCGTTCGCCGATTAGGCTTTCAAGCTTGTCGCTGAATTACGCAATAGTCTACAATAGTCCTTAACAATATGTTTGGTTGCTAAGAAAACATAGGAAAATCACGCAATAGTCCGTAACAATCTGTTTGGTTGCCGAGAAAACAGAGAAAAATCATGCAATAGTCTATAACAATTTGTTTGGTTGCCGAGAAAACAAAGGAAAATTAAAACAATACTCCATAACAGTCTGTTTGGTTGGCGAGAAAATAAAGGAAAATCACAATCGAATATCCTACAAATATGAGATTCGAGACAGCAACTGGTAGATCTCGTGCATGCATATCTGTTCGTTGGCTTCATGTGGGTGTCTCCGTGTGCATGTGGTTGGAAAAAAAATGGCTGCGGTTTAGCACGAAATAAAAGCAATGAAATAGAAGAATATTCTCAGAAAGATGAAAGTGAAAGATGGAAGGGGAAATGAAAGATGGAAGGGAGCTCTAAAAATGGCGGAAATGGAGATTTGAGTGGAAAGTAGGGATGGGCAGCGCCCACCGATCCGCACTCCTCCCATTTTTAATGTAAAAATTTATAATTTATAATTTATAATATTTATATAAATAATTTATATAAATATATTGTACATAAATATATACAGTTTGTTAAAAACTTGAATTCAACTTCAAGTTAATGGATTGCCTTGGCCTCCTATATAACTTCCTAGGCCAACTATTATATAGGAGGCTAAGGTAATACAATAATGATAGTTAAGCGATGTGTGACTTAACACAATCTAAAATATAACTATAATGAGTTTGTAATTTTTTTAATGTATAAATTTCAATTTATACTTTAAATTATATTATAATTTAAGTCTAAAAAATATTTTTAGAATAAAAAAATTTTTAGACAATGAATTAAGCGAGGGGCGGGGTATGAAATCCCTCCACCATGCGGGTAGCACCCCTAGTGGAAAGGTGGAAGACGAAGGAAATTAGAGAAAACAAGGAAGATGAAGGGGAAAAGAGCAAACAGCGTCGTTCGGTATTTTGCCACGTGGGATGCAGTTTTCCTGCGATTTTCCAGGCCGGTTGTGCACAGAGTTTTTCTATTATAGCAATACTGGTGGAAGACAATTTTCTTTTTTTTTTTTAATATATTTTTCCTCTTCCTCTTCGAAAGGTAAAATTCATTAATAAAATGTTCTTAGTACAAATGGACTGAAATAATAAATACATACTAACTGATAAAAAATTATGATGGTAGATCTTTATCACTGTAAAAATCCAAGACACATGATAAAATTTTGATCAGGGTAATGCTACCATATTGGTGGAAGACAATTACTGAAAATAACCATGAAATTTGAGGAAGAGATATTTAAAAAATATAATTTATAAATTGACGTGATTAAATATAATATATTATATTTAATTATATTAATTTATAAGATTATATATATATAATATATATAAATAATTTGTTTCTAAACCAACTCTTTTTTTTTTTGTTACTTTTGTTAGTGTATACTGCTGCCGGCAAAATTCAAACATTGTATTTGGCAACAGCTAGAGGTGTTATCTTCAAGTTATAAAAAACAACACCCATCTGTTAAAATATAAATAAATATTTTTATTAAAATTTAATTAATATTATTCACAAAACATTTTAAGAAATTAAAAAAAAAAAAGGAAACCATGGTAGCCACCACTGGTTTTTTTTAAGTTTTCAAAAAATATAAAAATAATTTTTTATTAGAAAAGATAATATTTCTAATTTTTTAACTTATTTTTTTTTAATAAAATGACACGTGACACTTTACCACATCTTATTTTAGAGCAATAAAAGATTATGCAAGTAAAGAATCTAGATATAAGTAGAATAAAAGTTGAGATGAGTAGATATGTTTCTAATCTTTATCACATTTTATTTTTATTTTAGAGATGAATTGAGATGGTTTGTGAATAGTAGAATAAAAGTTAAATTATTTATTATATTTTTTATAAAAATTTAGAAAAATTATTTTGGGATATGAAAATTTTGAATTGTTTATTATATTTTGTGTGAAAATTTAAAAAAATTATAATGATAAAATGAAATGAGTTGATATATATTTTGAATGCAAATGAGGCCTTAAAATACCTCATATATTCTGTTATTAATAATAAGATAGTCTGAGAGTACCTGAATACTAATACCCAAATCTAGCCTAAGACTTTTCCTTCCCAAGTCTACCAATCCCTATCCTGCATTGTTGCTTGTCAATTGATATCCCAGTTAATCTTGACAAGGTGCCTCCCCATACACAACATCCCTTTATATTCTTAAACAAATAACTAAGTTTCATGCGTAAATTTTAACACACTATTTGTTGTGTGTGACCCTTTATATATTTAAAAAAAAAAAACTTTTTGTGTAAGTTGATATGACAGATTTTCATATCAACAGTATATTTGTTACATTAACTATATATTTAATACGACAATAAATAATAAATTTGCAAACAAATATATTCAATCTTCTATTGTCAACTAATTAATGTCAGTTTGCTAGTTCGAAACTTTCGACAAAAAGCCTTTGAACGCCAACGAGCTCCTTAGAGCCCGTTTCTCTCTCGTTGCTAACAACAAGAACACAGCATTTCGTTGCCAACTTTTTCTTCCCCCCTCCATCCAGCTGAATCCTCTGTACTTTGGTTAGCTAGCCACATTTTATTTTATTAATCTCTCTCTTTCTAGGCCATTTTTTTTTCCATGTTTTTCATTGTTGCTCAAATCCACACCTCACCGCGACGCTTTCCTCTTCTTCTTCTTCTTCTTTTTTTCAATGCAAAACTCAAACAGAACCCATAAATTATAATTGTATCAATAGGTTTACAGTTGCACCAAATTCATTTAAAACTGTAAAGCACTAAATTAAATAGAGCCACGGCTCCATGATAGTAAAGTATGAAACAAAATCTCACTGTTAAAATTGCAGCTTTACAGCATGGCTTTGAATGTCAGACTCAGACTTATCCTATTTCGGTAGTGCAAACTACTTGCTGACCCCGGGTCTTGTCCAGGGATCAAGGGGAGCTTTCTGCAGTGGTTGAGGATTTGGTGTTTTTGATTGCCTAATATCTCGCTCAATAAACCTTAGCTACAGTGGTTTCAATACGCTCGTGCTTCACCAATTGAGATACTAGTGTCCCGAGCATGGGTATTCGGTCACCTGAGGGTCGACTTAACTTCCTGAACTTGGTCATTCTACTTCAGAGAGAGAGAGAGAAAGAGAGATGTGAATCCTGAAATGGTGACCCTTTCCACATCTTCTCTCCAATGATCCAAATCCTGACTCCATCTCGTGGTGCGTGGGCCTCGTGCACACCACACATCCCTCCCAAATAATCTCTAAGCTCAGCTTTCTAACTTCACACTGATCCATGCACCTACCTACCCTGTCATTTTGAGAAACCTGTTATGAAATGTTATGTAAACGCAGACACCTATTATAATAAATAAAATAAAAATAACACAATCAAAAATACGATACATAATATATATGATTCGGTAAATTACTTACGTCTATAGGAAATTGTAGAAATCTTATTAACCAGAGGAGATTACAATCACTCAATCTCAACTTACATTGTTTAAGACTTTTTACTCTCTCACATAATATGCACTTACTAGAAAATTGTTCTATTTCAAAATATATTTGAGGTCGTACAAGACATGTCAGAATATGACATATATATAGCACACGGCGCTTAAAACCCTAATATGGCAAAATTGCGTACTTCGCTTGAGCGGTGTGTCGAGTGCGCCTCGAGCGAAAGGCCAAATCAATATTGGCTTGACTGGGGTGTCAAGCGCGTGTCAAGCGAATACTAGGGTTTTTGTCTCGCTTGAGCTCACTGTTGAGCTGGTGTCGAGTGAACTCTCTGACTTACATATGCTCGATCTCACTGTCTAGCAGTCTTGAGCGAACTCTCTAACTTGCCTCCGCTTGAGCAGCTTATGATTCCGCTCGAGCGGTGTGGACCAGACTCCACAATACTTAATAATTCTCCCACTTGGAGACTAGTACACCCACTGTATCACCATCTGCCTCAAACATGATATCCTCCACATGCCAGCCACTGTTTCCAGTCAAACCCTATCATTTCTACAGCTCACAGCTCTCATCTTCAAGTTAGAAGACAAACTGAAGTCAAGGACGACTTCAGTCTTCCACATACATATCTCCCTTAGTCAGCATATGGCGACTCATACCTCCCATTACATTAGGAATATCCGGTCTTGAACCGATCTTGGCAACCTTAGCCAACTTTCCCAGGCTTTCATGAGGAACAACAAAGCTGACTCTCTTTGACTTCCTCACATGTTTTGAGCAATCAGGCCTACATTTTTGCACTGTTGTATTTTCATGCACATCACTGGACCATGATGTTAAAAATAAAAAGTTATATCTCTTACCATGCGCTAAGATTAGCGCACCCTTAGTGATCTTCCAAGCTCCTACAGAGAACGCTACTGCAAAATCGATTTCATCAAATTGTCCCACAGCGATAAGGTTTTTTTTCAAATCTGGAACATGTCTAACTTTCTGTAAAGTCTATACGCTCTTGTTTGGAAGTGTGATGTACACATCACCCACTCCCATTACATCTAGTGTCTTTCCATCAACCGCATACATCTTTCCAAAGTCACCAGCAACATAATTCTGCATGATTTCTTGATGTGAGGTGCTATGGAACGAAGACCCTGAATCCAACACCCAATCATCAATTGGACTGTGTACTGCAAGAAGTAAGGCATCATGAATTTCTTCTGCCATTACAGTCACAACATCATCCTCAAAACTTTCTTGATTCATGCAGTTTCTCTTGATGTGGCTCGGCTTGCCACAACTCCAGCACATGATCTGCTGCCCAAATTCCGTCTTACTCTTTCCTCTGCTCTTGGAGTTTGACCTGTCATATCTTCTGCCCCTATTGTCAACAATCAGGACTGATCCAGAACCCAATGACTCACCCGAGTCTTTCCTACGTACCTTTTTAGCAAGTACCATGTCACGTATGTCATCATAGTTCAATTTTGTTTTACCGCTTGAACTGCTCACAACCATCCTCATGGCCTTCCAACTATTTGATAACGATGCCAACATAATCAACGCTTTGATCTCATCATTAAACTCATCTCTACAGAAGACAATTAATTTGTGATCGTATTGAATTCATTCAAGTGTTGGGCTACAGAAATACCTTCTGACATCTTCAGATTGAACAATTTCTTCATCAAGTACACCTTATTGTTTGCAGATGGCTTTTCATACATACCTGACAAAGTCGCCATGAGATCCACTGCGGTTCTCTCCTTATTGACATTGTGTGCCACTGTTTTGGACAAGGTCAGCCGAACAAGCCCTAGAACCTGTCGATCCAACAAGATCCACTCAGCATCATCCATGCTCTCCGGCTTCTTTCCCAACAGTGGAAGGTGGAGCTTCTTCCCATAGAGATAATCCTAGATCTTCTTCCAATATCCAAAATCAGTGCCGTCAAACTTCTCAATCTCGGTTGCGTTCACTTTATCTTCAGCCATCATTCTCTTTCAGATCTGACCTTGACTCTTGATACCATTTGTTGTGAAATGTTATGCAAACAAATACACCAACGATGACAAATAAAGTAAAAGCAATGCAATCAATAACACGACGCACAATATACGTAGTTCAGCAAATTGCCTATGTCCACAGGAGCTGTAGAAATCTTATTAACCAGAGGAGATTATAATCACTCAATCTCAATTCACACTCTCTAGGGCTTTTTGTTCTCTTACACAATATGCACTTACTAGACAATTGTTTTCTCTCAAAATATGTTTGAGGCCGTATAAGACATGTCAAAATATGACATATATATAGTGGCGTGTCGAGTGCTTCTTGAGCGAATAACCAAATCAACATTAGCTCAGCGAGGTGTCGAGCGAACACTAGGGTTTGTGTCTTGCTCGAGCTCACTGTCGAGCGGGTGTTGAGAGAACTCTCTAACTTGCATATGCTTGAGCTCACTGTCGAGCAGTCTTGAGTGAACTCTCTGACTTGCCTCCGCTCGAGTGTGGACCAGACTCTACAATACTAAAAAAAACCATAATGCGAGAATAGCAAAAGAAAGAGTAGAGAAAAAGTATCACAAGATTTATGTATTTCGACAATATGTCTATATCTACAGAACTGCAAAAGAATTTTATTCAATAAGAATATGAAGTACACAGTGAAAAATGCAAGTTTCTCATTCCTTTCAAGTTGTTCCTCTCTCTTTAGGCGTCTCTCTCTGAAGTTTTTCGTACACAATAATATATATATGCATGACACTATGAAAACCTACGACATTTAGTTTTTTGAATATTCACTCAAGCGCGACTCTAGCGAACTTTTTGTCCAGTATTCACTCGAGTGCCAAGTCAAGCAAGACTCGACCGAACTCTCAGGTTGAGTTTCTCTTGAGCTTACTGTTAAGCACCTATTGAGCAAACTCTCTGCTTGGGCTTCACTCAAGCGAACTCTCGAGTTGCCTCAACTCGAATATAAAACCAAGCTCCACACTCAACATGTATGCCTCCTCGTCACTGTCCTAACCTCCTGATCCCAGCCACCACATCCATGCCCGTGTACCATACATGCCAATGCTGGCACACATGGCCACCACGTGTCGCCGCACTTCCTCCTCCAAATCAAGCCCTTGACCCTACACTGCCTTCCACACATTTTGTCCATCCTATGTTATGTTTTCTATTTGTTTTCTTTTTGTGTAGGTGTTTAAAAGTTTGATTTGTCGCTTTTTGCAAGTTTAGCTCTCCCACCACTTTTTGAAATCAGGCGGGTTTCTTTTGTTAGGAAAAGATTTTTGTCCATATACCTTATACAATAATACAAAAGGTGCGGGAACAAAAGATCTCTAACTATGTCTCGGTGCTCATCTTCCTATTGTGGAATCTTCTCGCAATAGAGGCTTGTCACACATCGATCCTGAGCTGAAGAGATTTAGGAAGGAAAGTGAAGTATCAGAACTGGAGAGTTAGAAGAGAAGGAAGTTGAGTTTTAAAGTCAGTTAGGGTAATTTGGTCATATGGGCATTGGACCAAGATTTAATAAAAAGCATGTTTGAATATTAGTCTGTTAGTTAATATTAGAGTTGTTTATGGGTTAGTCTCATGGGCCTGCGAGCCCATAATGGGTATTGTCTTTCATCTAGTAATTAGTAACCGTCGGGTTGTTTTTGAGATTCTTCCATTTTCCGTTAGTAGCTATTTCACTATAGCCCTGGTACAGGTTTGTTATGCCAGATTTTATAATATTCCTATTTTCTCTCTCTAATTATTCTTTCTTCTCTCTCTACATCATCCTTCTCCATTATAGATGGTGTTACAAGTGGTATTTAGAGATCCATTCTCAAGTGACCTGTAAACAAAGGAAGCAAGAAATGATAGAGGGTACCAACCTAAATCTATTACAAGAAGGTCTTACATCAGTCAAAAAATCCACAGAATCACAACTAAGAAATTGCATACTGAATGTTGGCACTCAAAAGGCAACCAGACTCTGTCATGCAGTAGTAGACCTCCCTGACTGTGGAGTTGCTGCGGAAGAACAGTGGCTGGACCTAGGGAGAACCGTCTTCAGAAGGCCAGAACCAACAGTTGATACATGTAGAATAAGGAGGTGAGCCTCCTCCACGTTCGGCAAGGCTTGATTTTCCAACCTTAATAGTGATGACCCGAATGGATGGATATACAAAACAAACTAATTTTTTTTCCATACTATAATACCCTATCCCAACATAAACTGAGGCTAGCCTCTTTTCATATAAAGAGCCAAGCCTTAGTTTGGTTCTAGGATCTTGAGGAACTAGGGGCTTTGAGGGATTGAAAGGGTTTTACTAAGGCTTTATTGGTGAGGTTTGAGCCATATTCATACGACGAGCCCATGGAAGCCTCAACGAGGCTGAAACAGACCATATATGCAGAAGAATATAAGTCAAATTTTGAGTCAGTGTCAAATAGACTCAGGGGGTTGTTGGAAGGGCATAAACTGAGTTGCTTTCTCAGTGGACTCAAGGATGAGATAAGGTTATGAAATTTCATAACCATATATGCAGAAGAATATAAGTCAAAATTTCATAACACCCGTGACACTAGGATTATGAAATTATCCCCTATAGCAACAAATAACAATGTTAGATTCTAATGCTATTGTCCCTGTGCAAAAGATCAAACCACAACAAATGAAAGAGAGACGTGATAATGGCCTCTGTCATTACTGCTATTCCAAGTGGAATCCGGGTCACAAGTGCCAACAGTCTAAACCAATGTTTTTAATTTCGTACCGTACCGGCCGGTACGGCCAAAATTTTTCGTTTCGGCCGTCCGGCCGGTACAGGTACTAGATATATACCGTACCGGCCAAAATACCGGCCGGTACCGGCCGTTTCGGCCTAAATTTCGACCTGTACCGGCCTATATTTCGGCCGGTACCGGCCGATATTTCGGCCTGTGTTTTTTTTTTTTTTTTTCGTTTTTTCAAACTACAAGTTTATTTTTTGACCCCCAATTTAGATTAGACTATTTATAATTTATATGTATGTATGTATTTATATATAATTTATTCATATATAAACTATTATTTTAGAATATAATTGTTATATATATTTATATATATAATTTATTCATATATCGACTATCCTGAAACGGTACACGAAACGGTACCGGTACCAAAATATTTCGTTCCAGTGTCTTGACCGGTACGCCATCCGGTACGGTATTCAAAACATTGGTTTAAACTATTTTTGATAAATGAGGTAGAGGAGGAGCCAGTTGATGTTCCTTTATCAGTGGAGGAAAATGAAAGTGGTGAAATACTATACTTGACCACCAATCCAGCCCAACCTAAAATTTCTCTTAATGCACTTATTGGGTCCCTAGCCCTAAGACCATGAGAATTAAAAGGAGGTTGGGAAGTTAAGAGATAATGGTGTTGGTCGACATTGGCAGTACTCACAATTTCTTGGATTCCTCAGTAGCTAAAAAAGAGGGTTTGAATGTGAATCATGAGGAGAAGGCGAGAGTTAGGGTGGCCAATGGTGAACTTATGGGTTGTGAAGGGAAATATGTTATTGTGAGAATTAAAATGCAGGGTCATATTTTCACCAAAGATTCTTATGTACTGGTGCTGGTGGGATGTGACATGGTGTTGAGGGTACAATGGCTATTTGAGTTGGAACCTATATTGTGGAACTTTAAGGAATTGTCAATGCAATTCCAGTATAATGGGTAGACAGTTTGTTTACAATGATTATGTCCTTCTAATTTAATTGAAAAGGGGAATATAAATAAGAATCACAAGCTGAACAAAATGGGTGTGTTATTATAGCTTGTTGAAACCAAAGAAGAGAGGTTGTCTAGAAGTATTCTTAGAGTTGTACAGTAGTTACTTGATCAGTATAAGGAGGTTTTTGGTGAACCAAAAGGGTTACCCCCACCTCGAATCCAAGACCATGCTATTACCCTTTGCCCAAACATCAAGCTTGTTTCAGTGAAGCCTTACCGTTACCCTTATTTCAAAAAAGATGAAATTGAAAAAATTGTAAAGGAGTTATTGAGTTCAGGGGTAATAAGACCTAGTACCAGCCCTATTTCTCCCCCGTGTTACTTGCGAGAAAGGCAGATGGGACATGGAGAATGTATGTGGATTACCAAGCCTTTAATAGTGTGACCGTTAAAGATAAATTTCCAATTCTAGTTGTGAAGGAGTTGTTGGATGAGCTCAGTGGGTCTATGTTTTTCTTTAAGCTAGACCTACACTTGGGTTACCACCAAATCCAAGTTAAGTTTGAAGATATTTATAAGGCAGCTTTTAGGACTTACGAAGGACACTATGAGTTCATTGTCATGCCTTTCGGATTAACAAATACACCCTCTACATTTCAAAGTTTAATGAACGACATTTTTAAACCATACTTGAAAAAGTTCCTGTTGGTGTTTTTTGATGATATTCTAGTGTACAACAGCTCACTGCAGGAGCATATAGAGCATCTAAGGGTGACTTTAGAGATGTTGAGACATCATGGTTTGTTGGCCAAAATGTCAGTGCAGATTTGCCACTTTAGAAGTGGCTTACTTGAGGCATGTGATTCAGCTGATAGAGTTAAGGCTGACTCATTAAAACTACAGACAATGTAAAATTGGCCATTTCCTACCTCAGTGAAAGTCTGTAAGAGGGTTCCTTGGGCTCACATGGTACTATAGAAGGTTTATTAGAGGTTATGACAGTCTTGCAGCCCCCTTACTCACTTGTTAAAAATAGATCAATTTGTATGGAGTGAGAAAGCTAAAGAGGCATTCCAAAACCTAAAAAAGGTAGTGATTTAGCCTTCAGTGTTAATTCTTTCAGATTTTTCTCTACCCTTCACGATAGTGTGTGATGGATCTAGAAGTGCTATAGGGGTCATTCTTATGCAAAAAATAGACCAATATCATTCTACAGTAAGGCCTTAAAGGAAAATGTGGTAACTTTATCAACTTATGAAAATGAGCTATATGCATTGGTGATGGTAGTGCAGAAGTGGAGACCATACCTATTAGATCAGCCTTTGTGGTGAAAACCGATCACCAAAGTCTTAAAGATTTGTTGGAGCACAAGGTAGGCGCCCCATGCAGCAGAGGTATGTGTCTAAATTAATGGGTTACGATTTATTAATAGAGTATAAAAAGGGGAAGGACAATGCAGTGGCTGATGCATTGTCCAAGAGGTCAGAAGGGGAGTCTACTAAGGAAGAAATTGTTCTAACTGCTATTTCTTTGCCAACTCTAGATGGGTTAGAAGAGATTAAATAGGGGTATTGTGTAGACCCAAAAGTGCAAGACTTACTGTTGAGATTCCAAAAGAGAGACTTACCCTCCACTTATGCAGTGAGGAATGGGCTATTGTTCTATAAAAACAGGTTAGTGATTGCTAAAAATTAGGCATTCAGGCAAAAGCTCCTACATCTACTGCACACTAGGTCTATTGGGGGTCATTCAGGATATGATAAAATCCTGCATAGGGTCAGGAGGGATTTCCATTGGTAGGGTATGAAGTTAGATGTTAAACACTTGCCAAAGTGTGAAAGCAGATTAGTCTAGACCTAGTGGCTTGCTGCGGCCACTACCTACTCCCTCACAACCATGATCACAAATTACTATGGATTTCATCAAGGGCTTACCTTCATCCCAGGGGCTAAATTGTGTGTGGGTTGTAGTGGACATGTTCACAAAATATGCACATTTTACACCCCTAGCCCATCTCTTCACTGCAAAAATAATAGCCAATTGTTCACTCAAAACATCTTGAGTTGTATGGAATGCCCCAATCAATCGTTTTTATATGGACAACACATTTACCAGCTTTTTCTGGCAAGAGTTATTTAAGATTCAAGGGGTTGAGATAGCATTTAGTACTGCCTATCATCCTCAGGCGGATGGGCAATCAAAGGCAGCAAATAAAACATTGGAGAATTATCTAAGGTGTTTTGCTAGAGATCGGCCTAAGGATTCGGCCCACTAGGTTCCCCTAGCCGAGTACTGGTACAATACTTGTCAACATTTCTCAACCCGTGTAACCCCATTTGAAGCTCTTTATAGCTATTCCCCACCTAAACTGTTGAACTACACCCCTGGGCTAGCTAAAACCGAACTTGTGGAGGAAAACCTAAGAGCTAAAAGATCAAATGTTGCATTTATTGAAGCAGAATTTATAAAGATCACAATACCATATGAAAAAATATGCGGATCTGAAACATGAAGAGCAGATTTTTCAAGTTGGAGATTAGATGTACTTACGCCTTCAGCCGTACCGAAAGACATATGTGGCTCATCGTCGTAGCCTCAAGCTAGCATTGCGATTCTACAGGCCTTTTTAGGTTACCCACCGAGTCAAAGAGGTGGCTTATAGACTCCAGCTGTCGAATACTGCAACCATTCACCCTTTTTTCACGTCTTTCAGTTAAAGAAGAAGCTTGGGAGATAGATTGTGGCTATCTCAACCATTCCTCAAGTGGATTCCAGCGGATTACTCAAGTCTGAGCTCGGGATGGTGCTGGATCGAAGGATTCGCAAGGTGAAAAATCTTCCTCAAACCGAGATCTTGGTTCAATAGCATGGAATGTCTGAAGACGATGCGATGTGGGAACCATATGAAGCTATCAAACTCTCATTCTCACACCTTGTGGACAATGTGCTCTAAATGGGGTGGCTATGTCACACATCGATCTTGAGGTGAAGTATGAGAACTAGAAAGTTAGAAGAGAATGAAGCTAAGTTCTGAAGTCAGTTAAAGTAATTTAGTTATATGGGCCTTGAAATGATTTAATAAAAAGCATGTTTGAATGTTAGTCTGTTAGTTAATATTAGAGTTGTTTATGGGTTAGTCTCATGGGCATGTGAGCCCATCAACGGTATTGTCTTTCATCTAGTAATTAGTAATCGTCGGGTTGTTTTTTGGATTCTTCCATTTCTGTTAGTAGCTATTTCACTGTAGCCCTGGTATGGGTTTGTTATGTCAGATTTTATAATATTTCTATTTTTTCTCTCTAATTATTCAATGATTTATAGTGTTATAAGGTTTTACATTTTGATCAATGGATTGCTTCATCAACTGTCTTCACAATAAACAACCATGAAACTAGATTAATATTTAGTATCATTACTCGATTAGATTTTTATTTCTAAGTTATATCATCTATATTGAGTTTTTGTTGGCATCTGCATCCCCTCCTTATTAGAATATTACTTCAATATATATATTTTATTAGAAAATATTTTAATTATAAAAGGATTATATAAAAGTAATCTTACAAATTGATGTAGTTTGATATAGTTTATCAGATTATAAAATTACTTTTATTATAAAATAAATTTAACGAATCATATGAAATCACATCAGTTTATAAAATTATTTTTATGTAATTTATATTGAAATATTTTTTTCATTTAATAGTGAAATTATCTTCTTAAAAAAAAAAAAAAAACCTTAATTGCTGTCGCCAACTTTAAAGTGTAGAGGTGGACAGTTAATACTTAATACTGACCAGAACTTTGTTCCACGGTGGCAGTGGCCAGTGGGTCCAATACTCCACTGGCTCCTCTCCTTACTACATTTCCCCCATTGTTTTTCTTTCCTGTTCAATCTCATTTAGCTTCAGAGTTCTTTGACTCATTTCTGTTTCTTTCTCTTCAAGAATCCTCTTGCCCCGCATTCTCTGTTCCTACCAATCTAAACCCACGCGGTTTCAAACCATGATTGCGCCAAGGTGTTTGACAAAAAGCGTGAGACAAACATCATTCCTCGGCCGGTTCCTTATAATTACCTATCATTCCTCGGCCGGCTGAAACCCCTACACGGCTACATGCCCCTTTCCTCTGTCCCCGTCCCTCACACGCCCACTTTTGTTTAAAAAAGAGAGCGCTTTACCGGTTTGTGCTTATTTATCTATAAAACCCTGTTTTACATTACACCCACCATCGTTAAACACGCTTTTTGCTTCGCCGGTTGACGTCGTGATCCGTGCATTCTTTTTCTGTGGCACCAACGAATCCCAAAAGAATTGTTTTTCCTGTTGTTTGGTTTATTATTTTGATGGGCACGCAAACTTCCTAGCTGTAAAGGCCCACTGTTGCCGACACTGCCCCAGTTGACTGAGTGGGACTCGGTTTCTGTTCTGTTCCTTGTTGGTATCTTTGTTTCCTTTTTTTATTGGAAGAATAATTTCTAGGTCTCCAACCAGAAATGAAGAATTGGACTTGGTAGAGAGAGAGAGAGAGAGAGAGAGAGGGTCTCTCCTTCCGCTCAGCCATGGCTCCCGCAAGGAAGGTTTCTGAGTTTCGTCGAGAAGGCAATGGCTGGTATTCACACTTACAAACTTACTTCTCATAAGCTTTTGATTGGTAACTTCATCTGATAATTTTCCGTATAGTCTAATTCTTGTTAATCTTTTTTTATTGGGTCCATGAATTTAGAATTCATAACAGCCTTGTGGTCGAAATCAAGTAACACAAGAAGTTATGGCTACAAAAATTTATTACCGGTTTTGTTATACAAGGTTCTTAGAAGAATAGAAAGAAGAAAATACTTGATTTTTTGTGTTGATAATTGGTGAATTTCATGGTCTTGGCAGGTTCTGCAATTCTGGATTGCCTAGCGATATTACTGTTGTGGTTGAGGGCGTAAACTTCCATTTGCACAAGGTATCCCTACCCCTTTGCTTTTATGGGCGTTTGTAAGAAAATTTATCTGGTATCCGTTGCATATATTTATGTCTATTGATCGTTTCCTGATTCTCTAACTTCTTTGGTATATCTGCTTAAGGTTGAGTCTGACTGAATATAGTGTTCCGACGATTAAATCATTGAATATAGTCTTTTTTTGTTTCACCTTTATATATATTAGGGAAATTCTGAAAATGGAGAGAAGTTTACGTTCTTGTTAGGGTGGGATTTAAGAATAGTCTCTCTTATACAGCTATCTCTGTTTGAGTTGAAGTTTTACACCACAAGTGACATAATTATTTGAAGCTTTTGTTGAAATTGAATCCTGAGGAGGGCCTTCTACCTGATTTGTATAAGAACCTGCTTTGTTTCATTGTGTTGGTTTTGTCATATAATCCCTACAACTCAATTTCTCATTATTTGGCTGCTTATCACTTTTGGGTCTGGGAGTCTCAAGCAGCAATTATGGAATGTGCATCAGTGCATGGCAGTAATTATTTCCATCAAAGACCGAATTGATTCGTGTATGTGTGTTGCATCTCTCAGCATAAGTTGCCTTAAAGCGGTCCTGTTATAGTTCTAAGCCTGACTCCACATTTAAAAGAATATTTTCTGACCCCTTTATATGGTAATTAGGTGGAACATCATATTTTTTTGAAAAATTGGTGAATTATGTATTATAGATTTTAAGAGCTGAGAGTTCACTAGGGGCTGAAAATTCTTAAATTAACTCTTTAAATAAGGTAGAAAAATTAAATTATATTAAATTAGAAGTTATTCTATCTTCCTCTATGTTAAAAGTTGCAATCCACAATCCGAAAACTGAGTTCTTTACTTCATTTTCAACATGCCAAATTTTCATCTAAATCAACTCTTACGAAATAACTTGTGTTACATCTTAATTTCTCCTCTGTGAGGTCTAGCTTCCATCCCTTTGTCCCTTGGAATCCATATGAGTCCTGGATCTTTTACTTGGACTTAACTCGTAAAAGACTTGGGATAGATAATCAGGTTATGAATTGGGCAACTATGCCATTTGGTTTTCTGCATGACTATAGTTATTATGCAGATTGGAAAACTTTTGGTATGGAATCAATTATGCCCCCCCCCTTCCTCTCCCAAACAAAAGGTCTTGCTTTCATCAATGGGGATGAATGTACTTCCCTTTATTGCTACCGATGTAAACATTGACTTTATAACCGGTTTAAGCTTTAAAGTTGGGTTTTTATTAAATAAGACTACTCAAAAAGTTGCTCAAGACTAGCTCGGTCAAACTCAAGTTTGACTCAGTTTGTTTATTAAATGAACTGTTCGTTATGATTGATTATTTTTTTGTTTATAAGCAAATAAGAGTTTTATTGATGAGAAATAGGCATAGCTCAAGTACACGAGACATATACAAGAGCAACACCTAGGCATGACTGACCAGAGATACAGGAAATCATAAACATTTAGACTATTGAAATATATTACAATCAACCAATGGAGTAGAGTGTTAAAAACGAGAACTCTAAGCTCATCCATTAAACGATACAACTCCTATAAAAGCTCGGCTCGACTTGTATAAGTTTGGAAAATTTCATGTTTATTATTTACTTTTCAAACAAAATTACATGTTTATTATTTTAATTTTACAACGAGACTATTTGAAGTATTTCAAAAGATAAGAGAAATAAAGTTCCTAATATTTTGTACGTGTTGCTTGAGGTCATATGAATATAATCATTATTATGTTTATATATAGATAGTTACCAAAATTCTAAATTTGTATATTAAACTTTGTAAATAAAGTTTTAAGATATGATGTAAATAATCTATTTTGTTAAAATTAAGTAGCTTGAGAATAAGCTTGAATAATAATTGAGTTATTTATAAACAAAAAATGTAACTTGGTAATAAGCCCTTGCTCAACTCGTTTGTGATTAAAAATTAAATGAACAAGGCTTGACCACCCACTACACGTATGAACTCATCTCATTTAGACTCCTACTTTAAGGCTATAAACTTTACTCATAAAAAAAATCTGTTCTGGAGTAGCTTAGTTCAATCTACTTTACGTGTGTATACATCTTCAGTTTCTTTTTGCTCATGTTTGATGAATGCACTTGCTTTTATGAGTTTGGGAGTTTTTTTTTTTGGAGAGGGGGGGGAGAGAGATGAGAGGGAAAGCGCAAAGGACATTCAGATCCATGCAGATTAGTGTTTCACAGTTAGTTGTAGGCAGTATGACTGCTTTGAATTGACACGTTTTCCATGAGGTCAATGCAGATTGGTGTCACACAGTTGGTCCGTTAGATCCATGTTTTCAACAACAGGGAGATCTTGGTTAAGTGATTCTGCTGTCTAGATTTAAGTTGTAGAGGTCATTGAAACCTTTTACACAAGGGAGCTTCTTGGTGTAATGGTGATACTCCCCATTGATTGGCATATTCTATTTCTTTGACATTTTTTTTGCAGTTAGTTTTTTCTTTGTTATTGTATAAAAGTACAATTAAATGTCCTAATCCATACTGCAGTTGAATCAATATGCTTGATTCTTCATGTGTTCTTTATTCTTCATTTACAATGTTCTCTTTGTAGCCTATACATTGGTGTTCAGTTGAATTTAGATATGATTATAACAATACGTAATACTCCAGTTTCCTCTCATATCAAAATGTGGGAAGATGGCAAAAATACATGAAGAATCCCAAAGTACCCGTGAGAAGATTTTTACCACAGTGCTGGAAGAATTTCCTGGTGGCCCTGACACTTTCTTGATTGCAGTTAAGTTTTGCTATGGTGTCCGTCTTGAAATGACACCAAGAAACATAGTAATGGTATACTGTGCAGCAGACTATCTTGAAATGACAGATGAGTATGGAGAAGGTAACTTAATATCTAAGTCAGAAAGTTTCTTTCATAAGAATATACTTCGTAACTGGAAAGATTGTATTTTGGCTCTTCAAAGTTCTGAGCCTGTCATGTCAAGGGCTGAAAAGCTCCAGATATTGAGCAAATGTTTTAATGCTCTATCTATGATGGTTTGTACGGATCCTAGTTTGTTTGGATGGCCCATGATGATGTATGGTAGTTTGCAGAGCCCTGGGGGAAGTATCTTATGGAATGGAATAAACACGGGGGCTAGAATTAGAAGCTCAGAATCTGACTGGTGGTTTGAAGACATCTCATATCTTAGTGTTAGTTTGTTTGTGAGACTTATTAAGACAATGGAAGGAAGAGGTATAAGACCTGAAAACCTAGCTGGTGCAGCAATGTACTATGCCAGAAAGTACCTACCTGGTCTAGGCCGATGGCAGGGTGGACAAAGTGGCAAAACCAGGACAGTTGCAAGTTTTAGCTTGACACCTGCTGCGGTGGATCAAAAGGATCTATTGGAAAGCATTGAGAAGCTTCTGCCAGCAAAGAAAGGCAAATCCTTTTGCCGTTTTTTACTGGGACTTCTTCGTGTTACATTGATATTGGGTGTCACTCATACATGCAAGGATTCTTTAGAGAAGAGAATAGGAATGCAATTAGAACTGGCAACTCTTGATGCTCTTCTGATTCCAACTTATTCTGATTCTGATACATTATATAATACTGACTGTGTTGAACGGATCATCCATCATTTTATGTCTTCCGAGTCATTTATAACATCATTTTCTCCATCATCATTTGACCTGGAAACCTCACCATCATCTGGGCCGTTAAGAAAAGTTGCAAAGTTGATAGACAGCTATATTGCAGAGGTTGCTTCTGATGTGAATCTGAAACCAGGAAAGATCCGCTCTATTGCTCAGGCCCTCCCAGAATCTTCAAGACCTTTGCATGATGGGCTATACAGAGCACTGGATATATATTTCAAGGTTTGGTTTTACTGGACCAACTATAAAAGTAAAAACTTATCCTAAATTTTGAGGTTTATAACTGCTAATGACATTATGCAGGCGCACCCTTGGCTTTCCGAGAAGGAGAAGGAAGAACTCTGCAATGTCATTGACTACCAGAAACTATCCATTGATGCCTGTGCTCATGCATCCCAAAATGAAAGGCTGCCACTTAGAGTTGTTCTTCAAGTTCTGTTTTTTGAGCAAATGCAGCTAAGAACAGCGCTAGCTGGTTGTCTCCATGTACTGGACACTGAAAGTGCCCCTGCAGGTCCTTTGACTGTCCCAGGTGACATGGCGGGCCAGATTGTACAGAGGGATGGTTGGGTAACAGTAGTACGTGAGAACCGGGTTTTAAAGGTTGATATGGAAAGGATGAGGTCTAGAGTCGGGGAACTTGAGGAAGAATTTAGTAAAATAAAACAAGAGATGAAAAAGGTGACAAAATCACATAGTACCCTTAGTTCTCCTCGTTTGGTTGTGAAGAAAATTGGATGCAAGCTTGTTCCAGGATCCTCGGATGCTCAACCAGATACTGTTGAAAGCACTGGACCCACTCCAAGACCGTCACTTGAGCAGTTGCGTCTTTCACGCAATTCCAGACACCGGAAAAGCTTCTCTTTGTTTTGAAGGCATTATTAGCAAGGAAGCTGATTAAAACTTGTCAAAGAAGAAAAGCAAGGAAGCTGAGATGATGGGATCTTCATACATAGAGGCTCTTTGGTCCCGAATGTGCGAGGGAAAGGGAAGGAAAATGTTAAAATTTGCTTCTGTTTTTTAGCATTTTTTTAACTGATTGAGCATTTTCCTTTTCTTTCCTCCGCTGAATCTGGCACTATTTTCAAAAGGGCAGTTGAAAAAAGAGATCCCACTCTTGCACCACAGAATTGTTTCCTGAGTGCTTGGCAGCAGACTGTAGAATTGTTTAAGTTATCTTTCACATTTCATAGGTTAGGGGGTTGGTCCTAGGCTTAAAGAATGAACCAGGAAATGAATATTTTGCCATTGAAGATGAAATACTGGCCCATCTGAAACTTGGACACATACTTGTGGATTCCATAGAAGTAAATACACCAAGTCAACAGTTATATATGTTATTTTGTCTTTGTTGCTTACACATTTACAGCACTGTAAATCAAGTTGTAACTCTGTCAAGCATTGGGAAGATAAGTAAAGGTATGTGTTTTCATTGTCTGAACTTGCAAATGAACCTACTTCTGATTGTCTTGTTTACCGTTTGGTGCACCGACAGAAATGATTTTAAAGTGCAGCAGCTATATATGAATATGAATATGTTGATGCATATAAGGACAAGAGAAGGCTTTCCATAGATTATGGGAACGAGGGGCTTCTGATCCATAGGCTTCTTCCAAGAAACTTGAGTTGATTGTAGGGCCTAGTTTGGAGAATGAGATAAAATGAAAATTTTATGATAAAATTAGTTGTAAATCATAGCGAAATAGTTTGAGTTAAATCTTTTTTGAGTTTTAGAAAATGAGAAAAAAAAAATTGGATAAAAAATATTTTTTTTTTTTGATCGGTAAACAAAATTTTATTGATCAAAAGTGATAAAAAGGATGCCCAAGTATACGGGACATATACATGAGCAAATTTAAGTCTAGCTTAGGGATACAAGGAAATCGTGAAAAGACCTGCCCTGAAAATCAATTACAATTGACCAATGGAGTAAAGTATTAAAAAACAAAGTTCTAAGCTCTTCCATTGATATCTCTTGATCTTCAAAGCATCTTGTGTTCCGCTCCCCCCAAATGCACCACCATAGACAAATAGGTAGCATCTTCCATATGGAGGCAATTTGAGAGTTGCCCCTAATACCTCTCCAAGAGGCTAAAAACTCACTTACTTTTTCTGGCATCACCCATGCTAACCCCACCCGTGCTAGGACCTCGGACCATAAGGACCTGACAATCTCACAATGTAGTAAGAGATGGTCTACGGACTCACCACTCTTCTTACACATATAACACCAATTCATAACTATGATGCCGCGTTTCCTCAGGTTATCTATGGTAAGAATCTTTCCCCACGTGACAGTCCATACAAAAAAAGCTGCCTTTAGAGGTGCCTTCGTCTTCCAGATGCTCTTCCATGGGAATGGGACTGAGTTGTGCACAAGTAAGGAATGATAAAACGAGCGGGCCGTGAAAACTCCTTTCTTAGAGGGACACCAATATAACTTGTCTTCTCCTTCCCCCGACATCCGAGTGGAGTACACAAGGTCAAAGAAGGCCGAAATGTCATCCATCTCCCAATCTTGTGCATTTCTATTGAAAGTAAGGTTCCATTGGAATGAGCCATTTGTAAAGCTAAGTAGATCGGCAATGGATGCATCTTTCCGTCTTGCTAAGCTGTAGACTCCTGGATATACATCCTTGAGTGCTCGATCACCACACCATAAGTCATGCCAAAATTTTACCTTAACACCGTTGCCGACTTTGAAGCAAGTGTGTGCTGCATAGATGTCCCATCCTCTTCTGATATGTTTCCAAAGCCCTACTCCGTGGGGGCCACTCACCTCATTGGAACACCACCCTCTCCATGATTCCCCATGCTTCAAGGCAATGACGGTTCGCCAGAAGGCCTCCCGTTCATGGTGGTATCTCCATAACCATTTGCCAAGCAAAGCTTGGTTAAAAGCTCCCAAGTTCCGTATACCTAGACCTCCTTCCTTAATGGGGGTACAAATTGTAGCCCATTTCACCAAGTGATATTTAAACTCTTCCTTGATCCCTCCCCACAAGAAATCACGTTGAATTTTCTCCATACGATGAGCCACCTTGGCGGGAAGTGGAAATAGTGAAAGGAAGTAGGTTGGTAAGTTAGAAAGAGTACTTTTTATGAGAGTTAACCGGCCCCCTTTAGATAAGTACATCCTCTTCCAACCAGCTAGTTTCCTTTCCATTTTTTCTATTATTTCATCCCAAATAGCTATCGATTTGAATGCTGCCCCCAACGGAAGACCGAGATATTTCATAGGCAACTGAGATATCTTGCACTCCAGGATGGACGCCAGACTTTCCACATTGGTTACATGTCCCACTGGCACTATCTCTGATTTAGCCAAATTCACCTTCAAACCTGACACCGCTTCAAAGCATAATAGAAGAGCTCTTACAGCTCGAATTTGCTCATGTCTGGCTTCACAAAATATTAGAGTATCGTCAGCGAACAATAGGTGGGAAATGTTAAGTGAACCTGAACTTGTCTCTCCTATTGAGAATCCTGATATGAACCCTCCCTCTACTGCCCCTCCAATCATCTTGCTGAACGCTTCCATCACAAAAACAAATAGAAGGGGAGAAAGGGGGTCTCCTTGTCGCAAACCTCGTGAGCTTTTAAAAAAACCTTTGGACATCCCATTCACCAATACTGAAAAGCATGCTGTGGAAATACAATGAAGGATCCAAGAACACCATTTAGAACCAAAGCCACATCTCTCCAACATATAAATCAAGAAACTCCAGTTGACGTGATCATAAGCTTTCTCCATGTCTAACTTGCAAAGGATTCCAGGCTCTCCGGTTTTAACTCGATTATCCAAACATTCATTGGCTATCAGTACCGAATCAAGGATTTGCCTACCTTGAACAAATGCGTTTTGAGGCTTCGAAATTAATCTTTCCATCACCTTACTCAGTCTGTTTGCCAATACTTTAGAAAGAATTTTGTACATACCACTCACCAAACTAATGGGGCGGAAATCTTTCACTTCTTCCACGCCTGGCTTTTTGGGAATAAGAACTAAGAGAGTAGCATTAAGACTTTTCTCGAACCGCCCGCTTCCATGAAATTCCTGAAAAACCCCCATGATATCATCTTTAAGCACATCCCAACATGTCTGAAAAAAAGCCATGGAAAAACCATCCGGACCTGGAGCTTTATCACCCGCCATACCCTTGATCACCGACCGGATCTCTACCTCGTCAAAAGGCCTTTCAAGTCGTTCCGCTACCTGTGGGTCAAGAACATCAAAGGCCATCCCATCAAGTCTCGGCCTCCACTCAAATTGTTCCGAAAGCAATGTATCATAAAACTGAACAATGTGGTTTGAGATCTCGGAATGGTTGGATGAGACCACCCTGTCTATCAATAAGGTATCTATCGCATTGTTCCGCCTATGTGAATTGGCCACTTGGTGAAAGAACTTAGTGCTTCTATCCCCTTCCTTCATCCATAACACCCGTGATTTCTGACGCCATGATATTTCTTCCAATAGAGATAGCCGTTCAATGTCCGCAACCACTTGGGATTTGCGGGCCCGCTCGATTTCAGAGAAAATCCTCACCTCTTCCACACCTTCCAAAGCCTTAAGCTCCTCCATTAGTACCGATTTCTGGCTTTCCACATTACCGAACTCTTGTGTATTCCACTCCTTTAAGTCTTTTTTCAACGACTTTAATTAGCAAGCCATCTTGTAACTAGCAGTTCCATGGAAATGGTAAGAAGACCACCATTGTCTTATTCTGTCCAGAAACCCCTCTGACTTCAACCACATGTTCTCAAATTTGAAGTGTCTTGGACCACTTCTAATGCCCCCACAATTCAACAGAATAGGGAAATGATCTGAACACAACCTGGGTAGTCTCTTCTGAATAAGCTCCGGGTAGTGTGCCTCCCAATCCGTTGAAATTAAAAATCTGTCTATCCTTGACCAAGATGGAAGATCTCGGTTGTTAGACCAAGTGAAGGAACCGCCTGCAAGAGGTAAATCTTGTAAATTCTGCTCAGAAATGAAGTTAGAAAAATCTACCATAGGTTGGTTGTAGCCCACACCACCCGATCTCTCACTCGGAAAACGGGTTACATTAAAATCACCTCCAATACACCAAGGTAAGTCCCAAAAACTGCTAATACCAGCCAACTCATCCCAAAGTAAGCTTCGAGACCGATCAAGATTAGGCCCATAAACGCCTGCAAAAGCCCACTGATAGCCATCGATGACATTCATAAACGAACATGCCACCACATAATCCCCCATGAAATTTTCCTTATTTTCCACCACTCTTTTGTCCCACATAACTAATATACCCCCGGATGCTCCAATGGACGGTAAGTAATGCCATCCCACTTGCACACAGCTCCACAAGCTCCTAATGATGCGAAGAGAAATAACTTCCAACTTAGTTTCTTGTAGGCAAACAATGTCTACTTTCCAACTTCGGAGGAGGGATCTAATATGTAGCCTTTTATTCACTTCATTGATCCCTCTCACATTCCAAGACATTATTTTAGGCTTCATTAACGGAAGAAGCGTCCCTCCCTTTTGTTCTATCTCTGCCCGAAACACCCTCCTTATTATCATAGTTAATGGAGCATTGCAACCGTTTCAGCTCTCTTTCTTTTTTAACCGCTGACTTCGTTACTGTGGATCTACCCGCTTCCATGGCTATTAGAAGGGCCATGAATTGGTCTTCATACCCAACACAGGAGATTCCCACCCAACCATGAAGCTCGTTTACTTTTTTTAGTACCCAATCTGATGCCTGAGGTGCTATTAGCGGTGGGAGCATCTGTAAGGGTGATGGGCTTCCCAAATTTTCTTCCTCACTACCCACGGAGTCCATAACCAGAGCCAAGCAGTTAGTACCCATCTCCTGTCCATCTCTCGCCAATGGTGTGACCATTTTCTCCACTTCCGGCCCCAAAAACCCTTCGTCTGACCCACCCATAGCCTCCTCCATATCAGTCGACACTATCTGTGTCTGTATAGAAGGCAAGGGTTCGCCCACTGTTGACCCTTTTTGTCCCGAGATTTCTCCTTCCTCTAAGGTGAAACTCCCCACCTTTTCATTACTCGCAGACGTCTTCAATGGCTTCGGCGACGTTGTCTGTGCGTCGATGGTTTCCGTCGTAAAGGTCTGAGTACTGTTTGGGTCTTCGTGTTCATTCGAGGCAGCAGAGAATCCTCCTCCATGTTCCGAGAAAGCATATTCCGACGACGAGCCATCCATCGGCGTCACGGCAACTTCCCGCGGTGTCGCCCGATCCTTCACCGCCGGCGGTGGCTCGGCCCCATTCCCTGATGGGCCATCGTCCTCCATCAGGGAACGGGGGCTTCTCTTCCTCCAGAAGGCTCCAACGCTCTGTTGGGCCTTAGTGGGCTGAGGCCCATCGCAGCCCAGGAGCTTAGCTTTCCCTTTGGGCTCACTCGGCTGGGCTGAGTTCATCCTCCCCTGGCCCAGACTCAGACCCTCCTTCTCATTAATCACAACGCATCGTTTTAATAATTCCACCCTATAAGTCAGCTCTCCCAGCTGCGTCTCCATCTCGCTCAGCACTTGCAGCATATTATCTTCTTTCATCCCAGCAACTGCTCTGCCACCTCCATCCCGCAACTGTGCATTCCTCAACGAAGTGATGGGTCCTGACTTCAACAGGTCTACTTTTTCAGCACTATTCCCGTCTCTAGTCCTCACCAACTCTCTGCCCCCCTGTAAAATGTCTCTATACGAAGGAAGGTTTGAATATTGTGTCGTCGTTAATGGAAACGACCTCCTTGAACCACCACTGCTGCCCTCCTTCAGCACCTCCACTAATTTTCTCCAGCCCTTTCGGTCCTTGTCACCTGGGATGAAGATGAAATTTCGACGTCCCCCCCCACCATACTCCACCAACGCCATATATTCTCCCCTGGAGTTACAACACCTTTGAGCAATGTATCCCTTGTCCCCATCCCGATAAGCAGTATAGAAACCCTTTCCTTCTAACAACAAGCACTCTTCCAATGCATTAGAGAACCAACGTACTGTCCCCAACCCCAAATTCAAATTTTTTACAACTTTCCATCCCCTCTCTGTAATGTTTACGTACCTCCCATCCCCAGCCACCTCAAACACTTTAGACTCAATACTGATGTACTTCATGGGTAACAACCTTACCGAATGATAACTATCTAATGCACCATGATACGTTAGGCTTCAGATAAAACTAAAGCCGTTAACGAATCACCCCCAAACTTCAGGAAAAAGAAGATGGAACAGAGTAAAAGAAAGAAAGAGGAGCTTGTACGGAGAGAAAAATACTCCCTAACTTTTAATTTTGAATATAAAGTCAAAATATTATAAAGTCAAAATATTGTTATAATATAATTTTTTTAATGTTATTTTTGTTTTGAGAATGTTGAATTATTTTTTATTTTTTATTTAAAAGTTTAAGAAAGTTATAATAATTAGTTTGAAAATATTTTTGTTTGAGTAATGTTTGAAAAGTAAACGAAATTAGATAAGATGAGATAAGATAAAAATTGTTTTCAAACATCTCCTAATTTTGAGTGAATTCGGCTTCTAAAGTTTTTCTGAATCAAACCATATTTTATTTTCATTTTTTCAGATTAGGGGGAGCACGTGCTATCAACTTCTCTCGGAGCATTGACATTGGTTTTATCAAATTGATCTCTAAAATTTGATGAAAAGTACATATTTTCTATAAATTCAAAATCTCTTTAACTATAATTCTACATTTGGATTAGTTATTGGTTTAGTCAAAAAAATAATATTATTTTTTTGATAAAAATATTTTTAATTTTTTTTTTCATATTTTGTAATTACACTAACTATATGATGATTAATAATTTAATTTGATACTTAAATTATTGTCTCTCAACTTAAACATACAATGGCTCAAAATTGGGAAACAACAATTTAAGTAAATAAAATAATGATTATAGAGTGTGAACAGTCTTCAAATATAGAGACGAACTTAAGGGCTGGTTGAGTTACACAAAATCAAAATATCTCATCTTATATTATATAATTATTACAACTTTTTTAAACTCTCACATAAAATATTATAAAAAATTTTACCTTTTTAAATCTCAAAATAAAAATAATATTAAAAATATATATTATAACAATATTTTATTCAACTTTTAATAAAACATCTCATCTCATCTCATCTCATTTCATATGAACTGTATAACCAAATGATGCTTAAATATATTGTAGCTCAAAGTTAAGAAATTTATGTGTATACCGAATCAATGCAGTGATTTGAAAGACAAACTTTTCAAATTTTGATGAAAAACAACGTTTGAGGAGACTGATGCAAGTGATCTCCCCTCACCCCCAAATGGGAGTGGTTGACCACCCATTCTAATTTCTATCCAACTTTCTTTTTTCCAATTTAGTTTGTATTATTTTTTACGGTTAATTGTAACATCGGTATATTAGTTTTCACTTTTACAAATTAAGAATTAAGTTTTTAAATTTTGTAAATTTGATACTCAAACTTTAAAAATCTCGCAATAGGCCAATGACTAATTAAGAGGTTTTTATTTTTATTTTTATTTTTTAATTCAGACATTAATTTTGTAAAAGTTGAAAACTTAGGTCTCAATTTCAAGAAACATGAAATTTCAAGTACTAATTTTGCAACTAATTCTAATTTTTTATTTAGTTATTTTAGTAAGAGAAATGATACTTACAGTCGTGAGTGTGCAAGCGTTGTGTAGTCGCTTTGAAAAAATAAATAAATATAGGACTCACATGAAAAGAAATTAATTTTTTATAAGTGGACCCTACTATTTTTCAAAGCGACTGCACGGCATTTGTGCATTCCACGACTGTATGTAGTATTACTCTTTTAGTAAAGATCTATTTAGCTACTGACATTAGTCATCAAGGCACACTTCATTTTATAATTGGATGATATTATATACACTACCATTTCGTGTTTTATATCAATACATTGATATGACATTATTTATCAACTTATAATGTAACTCTTTGTTAAAATATTATAGTAAAATTGGTAGTAGGTTTAACACTTTCCTTTTACATAATCCAATGCCATCTTAAATGTTTTTATCTTAGCATTTTGTGTTGATCAAACCACGAATGTAAATGAATGGAAAATTGCATGTATCATGTAAAAATCCTCAAAACTTCTTGTTATTTGTGTTTGTTTGCATGAATCTAAAAAGAAAAAAACTTTAGCTATAAATTTTTTTTATAAAAGTTAACCACAAACGAACATGGTTAAATGTAGTACGATTGTAAAATTATTTTTATTATAAATTAGATCTAATATATCATATGAAAACATATTAATTTACGAGTTTACTTTTGTGAAATATATTTGTTTGTACTACTTTTGAAATTTGACTATAATCTAACAAGTGTTTTTTGAATCCCTTTTTACAAATGATTAATAAGAAAGGGGAACATGCATTTCAATTGTCGCTTTGGCCGAGTGGTTAAGGCGTGTGCCTGCTAAGTACATGGGGTTTCCCCGCGAGAGTTCGAATCTCTCAGGCGACGGTTCGGTGCATTTTCCACTTTTTCTTTTTCTTTTATTTACTAAGATCTCATTGGACTTACCAGTTTCAGCTCACTGGACTCGGCCCCGTTCAATCATAAACCATCCGCCTCTGCTTCTCTTCAAAAACCTCGACAAAACCTCCGTCTCTCTCAGACCTCTTTTGAACATTTTTCTGGCCGCCGGCATTTTGACTCGTAGGTTTTTGTACTCGGCCCCGACAACATGTCGCTCTGTTCTCCGAGCTTCAACCTCGCGCGTGTTTGCACCTTGTGGGACGACACCACAGCCAATCCAACGCCGCAATGCCGGATTTTGGGATGCTCGCTGAATCCTAGTCTCGATTCCACGAGTCATCGGCCAAAGATGGTGGCTTTCCGCATTCGAGAACATTATTATCCAGCCCAGAACCGCGGGTTCGGGCTTCGATGCATCGGGTCAGAGTCCGTGGCGAAGGGGATCACCGGGTCGGAAGAGGGACAAACTGGTGATTTGAAGGAGGAATTCAGGGTGGGAGGTGATTATGAGGCAAATATTGATGGTGGCGGAGGAGATGGTAGTGGTGGTGGAGATTCGTTTGGAAATGGTGGTGATGGAGAAGACGGCCGCGGTGGTGGCGATAACGACGAGGAGAAGGAGTTCGGGCCTATTTTGAAGTTTGAGGAGGTGATGAAGGAGACGAAGGCTCGAGGGGCTGAGCTTCCTTCGGATATGTTGGAGGCCGCCAAGACGACTGGAATTCGGCAACTGCTTCTTGAGCGGTATTTGGATTTGCAGGTGCATGTGCGATTAAAGAAAGATTGGGATCTTGATGTGTTTTAAGGCTCTATGATAAAGATTTGTGGATTGAATGGAAAAAACAATACGTAGATTGAATCCAGATTTTCGTTTCTTCAATTTAAAGCTGAATAACTAATATTTGATGTATGTTCATTTTCATGTTTCCAGGGGTCTGCTTGGCCGCTAGGCCTTTTGATGAGGTACTGCTCTATGCTTCGTAACCGAATGCTGGCTGATCCTTCGTTTCTTTTCAAAGTTGGGATAGAGGTTTGTCTCGGGTGGATTTTTTTTAATTACTATTTGATGATGTACTGTCTATGTTTCGTGACTGAATGCTGGGTGATCCTTCTTTTCTTTTCAAAGTTGCGACAGAGGTTTTTTTTGGGTGGATGTTGTTTTAATTCAAATCAGCAGAATTAAATAATCGTTATAGTTTGTAAAATTGTTTACGCATTAACCCACATTAGAACATTAATCAGTCAGTTGGTGTGTCATCTCGAGCAGTTCTGTGGTCTGATTCTGTTGTTGTGGCATGTGCATACCAGTGCTTGATTGGTGTTTAAGGCTGTAAGCACTTCAGATTGAATGAATGCATATTTTAGGGTCTTGGAGTTGTTTTCAAGTTTACCGTGTTAATGTAATGAAGAAATTCTTATTGTTTATCTGGTGTTATGCAGATAGTCATAGATTCCTGTTGTGCAACATTTGCGGAGGTTCAGAAAAGAGGGAAGGATTTTTGGTCAGAGTTTGAGTTGTATGCTGCAGATCTTTTAGTTGGTGTGGTTGTGGATATTGCTTTGGTTGGTTTGTTAGCACCTTATGTTCGATTTGGCAAGCCATCCACATCGAGGGGTTTATTTGGACGCATACAACATGCTTGTGATGCTCTTCCTAGCAGGTTTTATTGCATACTGGCACTGTGAAGTTTTCCATTTTATGAGATCCAGCTAAAGTTTAATTCTCTAGTATTATTCTGGACCTGTATGTTATATGTACAATATACTTATTTCTTTGGCCCTATTCTCCTTGCTGCTGTGGGCTGGATAAGTTTATATACTAGATCAGCGATTGTTTAGTAGATATAAAGTGCAACCAATTTAGTTTGCTTTGGTTCATATCTTTTATTGAAGGCTTGGGGCAAAAGATTTGGATGGGTGACAGCTGGGGAATTTATTAACAGAAAGGAAGCATGGTAGTTTGGCTGAAAAAGAAATCATAGGTACAACCAACCCAGGCAGAGTTTGTGAGCTGTGTAGGCTACCATTTCGCTTAATTGCTGTTTAGAAGCTAAGGTGTGGAGTTTATGGGAGAGAGATGATAATAGATAGAAAGCTACTACAATATACTCTAAAGCATAAGTTAAGGGAGAGTAGTGATTTGCACATTCAAGTAGTGAACTGGATGGACTCGTAAAAGAGCACTGTCCAAGGTCTTAAGATTTTGTCGTAACTACTACTTATTAAAAAAAAATTGTTGTCATAACTAAAATGGTTAAATCCTGGATGCACTTACCTCTCTGTTTCATTATAATGTGGAAGATCTTATGTTATGGGTTGAAATCAGGAAAAAAAGAACCAAAGATTGAGAGATGGAATCTAATCAACCAACTATGGGACCCACAGAGGTCATGTGGGGCTCTCTAAAATATTTTTCTCCTTGCCTCTTTTGGAGAAAGTTTTGAAATTGCAGTATTCTGCTTTAGATGATTGCGAGTGCTTCACTCATGGAAAAATATTCCCCTAATGCAGTGTTTTTGAAGCGGAAAGGCCAGGTTGTAGCTTCTCGGCAAAGCAGCGGATTGCCACATACTTCTATAAGGTATCATTTGTAAAATGAGCTTTTTGAATAACTGGAAACTAATTAGTTGCCTTCTGGACTACTTAAAACAAATTAGTTGCCTTCTGGACTATAATCTTATGGGAAATGCTCCTGCCAGGCAAAAGATGGGGTTTGAGTTCTTGGCTTTCATTGTGATATCTCCTCGGCAAAACGTATTACTATTATCTTCTATCCCTGATAATATAGTTTGCTTATTCTGGATACAGGGTGTATTATATGGATCAGTTGGATTTGGATGTGGTCTCATTGGCCAAGGCATTGCAAATATGATCATGAATGCCAAACGGTATGCTTTTATCAGGATAACTCCTATATCTTTTTCTGATTATTTGTCATACCTCAAACTTTGTTGCTTGGTCTATGCTCTATATGAATATGTCGTTACAATACTATGATTTTATGTCTTTTCATGAATTCCTTGTATCTCTAAACTAGCACGCATAGGCATTGCTCTTGTATATGTCCCGTATACTTGGGCATTTGCCTTCTTTTGATCAATAACAAATTGTTTACCTATAAAAATAACTACTATGATTTTATGTATCAATAGGAAATGTGATAAGAAAGGATTGATTGGGCTTTATCTTCTCCCATTTAAAATTTAAGCAATTATTTCAAAATACATCCTATATTGACAAGACTCTCTCTCTCTCTCTCTCTCTCTCTAAGATTTCATGTCAATATCTGGCGTGAGCAAGCGATTCGTAAACTGCACTCGGATGATGCTGATATTTCTCACCGAGTTTGCTCTTGATTGTTTCTGTAGTTTCTTTTTGATAAGTTGTTTCTGTAGTTTCTTACACACACAAATGCCACAGCGGCACTTTCTTTACTACAGCTCACGCCGGCTTTTAGAGATTTTTCCTCTTCCATTATGCACGGCCGATGTTGCCTCCTCAGAGAAGAAATAGAAAAGGGACATGCACCTAGATTTGAAATTAGATGAATTGCTGTCCCACAATCTGGAAGCTAGTTTTGCTTTCCCCCAAGGTTCCTTATTACCAGAATAAGACAAACCTGTAGAAAAGTAGAAGAAGAATGTTTTCAACATGCTTGAAAGCTCAGTTTAACCAATATTTGTAAGACTGGAAACCTTTCTTGGTGACATCTGGAAGATGGTCCAAGAAGTCGACCAATTTCTAAACCCGGCTACTAGGTCACCATGGAGATCACATTTTAGATTATATCAAAAAAATTAGTTACATATGAATCCATGTCAATTTGTGGGTTTACTTTTGTGGAATCTCTTTGTGCCTGTAGCACTTCTCAAATCTTGTTCATACAATTTGTTGGAACAGTTGTAGATAGACAAAAAACTATTGACCATAGATCAATATAATTTGAAGTGTTAAAAAATACAGGATGCCAAAAGTATTATCTGCTTCCACCATTCATACTTCTTCCCACAGAGAAAGTTCATTTGAAAGATATGAATACGACATTTCCCTAAGTGTGCATATGCTTAGAAAAGTACTATAGGCATAAAGAGATCCCACAAAAATAAACTCACAAACTGACATGGCTTCATATGATACGTTAGATCTACTTTATAATAAAAGTAGCTTTAGAATCTAACGTACTAGATTAAGCCACGCTAGTTTGTGGGTTTACTTTTGTAGGATCTCTTTTTGGCTAAAGCATTTCTCATAAGATTTTTACCTTGGGGATTTATTGCAACAATGGAAGTTCTAAGATCTTCCTTTTTCTAGTTTCTATTACACCCAAGATGCTTAGGTGTTTCATCTAATGAATAGGCTATTAATTTCACTGCCTTTTACCCTCGTTCTTTTAAGGAAGTAATAACTTTCCACCTTAATTGTATGCCTGATCAGGAGTTTAAAGAAATCAGAAGAGGACGTACCTGTGCCTCCTCTTGTGAAAAGTGCTGCTCTTTGGGGTAAGTTTTTCATTTTTTTTCATATTCCAATATTTTGTATTATATTTTTGTCCTAACTTGACCAAGCTCCAGACAACCATGTCCAGTGGTCTATGTGCTTCTGTGAATGGCTTTCCGTTTTAGTTAGTTGCTCCAAGTATGAAATCATGGTGTTAGGTGTTTTCCATGGGGATGTTCTTTGTTCTTTTTGGCTTTTGCCATCAATCTATATTTATACCCAAAGAGAGCGTAAATACAGTCATCATCTCATCTTCTGAAGTTGTATTATTGTTATAATCTCTTTATTATAATATTTCAAATCTAGATATATGCACTTTTGGCATTATGTTTGGTGTGCTCCTCAACTTATAAAAATGACTTGTCATGTATTTTATAGCAAAACACTTTTAAGTGTTACCCCATTTTTGGAGGAGAATATACTTCTTCTGGAATAGCTTATAGCTTGCTCTCCTTTTTCAGGTGTGTTTCTTGCTGTGTCTTCCAACACTCGCTATCAAATCATAAATGGACTGGAGCGTCTGGTTGAAGCCTCATCTTTGGCGAAGCAGGTTCCACCCGTTGCGATGGCTTTCACCGTAGGCGTGAGATTTGCCAACAATATTTATGGTGGTATGCAGTTTGTAGATTGGGCTAAATGGAGTGGGGTTCAATAGCTCTGCCTGAATCATCTAGATTGCATAAAATGCTTCAGAATTTTAAAATATTGAGGGCAGGTTCTTCAAGTTTTGCCATTAGTTCTGACTGGAAGCTTCCTATTTTAGTTTGGCTTCCTATCTTACAAGGATGATAAGTTATGCTTAAATCATCAAGCAATAAATCAACCTCTCTCTCTCTCTCTCTCTCTCTCTCTCTCTCTCTGTGGCCTTCTTTATTACTTTGTTTTCACATTTTTTCTGTTATAATCAATCCTACCTATAGGATCTGAGGCTATAAATTTTTGCCGAACTGTGTGAACCTAGTCAGGAAATTTGTCTGAATTATGATAATTAACCGTGCTCCAGCCTGCTGCTGTGAGCCTGTGACGCTGTATATCTTTTGCCAATTAAATTAGCTTCTCATAGCAAGAAAATCACTTGAAAATTTGGAACAAGAGCTGCAAGTATCAAGCTATATTTGAGCACCTTTATTTTGGTGCGAATAACAAGCACGTTAAACCAAAACTAAAAAGCTAAATATGATTCTGCGCTTTAAAAGCTCTCTCTTTTTTTCTTTTTTTCTTCTCTCTGAAATTAATTAAAAAGTGGGTATCTTCGAGCTGATGAGCAATGCCTGTCCCTGGTATAACATTCACCTTGAATTGGCGGCATGCCAAGAGGCCCACAACTGCCATGATAGCATCTCGTTACCAGCCTGCAACCACAATGCCCTACATGATGCCAAAAGCCATTTCAGATTGCGAATAGCAACAACACCAAGTATTGGAGATCATGAAAGAAACGCAAGCATAATGTCTGTCTGCTGCCAGCACCTTAAGTGGCAACAGAACCACCACTAACAACACAGTCAGTCAGCCACTGAAGAACAGCCACCATTTACAAAATCAACACAACCATTTACTACTGCTCAATTGGTAAACAAATGATCCATGGGCAAAGTAACCCGTTGAATCTGCTTAATGCTTTAATCTCAAAAGAATTTTATAAAACTAGCTAAAAAATTGACGTAGAATATGTAAGTAAATCTAATGTATTATATAAAGTCACATCAATTTATAAATTTATTTAAAATCTCTTTATGATTGCAGCACTCCTCGTGGAATAATGATTGGATAATAATAGGTATATTCTTTAAACTTTTAAGATAAAAAGAAATGTAAATCCGGTGTAAATGCGCTTTGCCTAATTTTGATTAATGAAATTTCTTATTTAGAAAAAAAAAAAAAAGGGGGGGGGGGGAATGTAGTTAGGAAAAGAGAAATGAAAAATTTATTAAAAATAATTGAGAGTCGATTTAATTAAGAGGCGAAGCGATTTAATAATAGTAAAAATAAATGACAAAAAGACAGTAAAAGTAATAGATGGAAAAGGAAAATGAACGGGAATTGGAATTTTATGGGAGGCGTGGTAAATAAAAGTCGTCTCCGTGCTCTTTGTGACGGCTTTTCCAATTAAAATTTCAACAGTCCAACTTTCTCTTTCTCTCTGTTCAAAGGCATTTCGGTTTCGAATTAGAGGAGCTGATCATCTCGACCATTGCCCCTTCTGTTATTGTCGCAGCCTTAGATCCGAACCAGCGAGGATCTAGGATTGGGAGCTCTTCAGGAGGGTCTCTCTCTCTCTCTCTCTCTCTCTCTCTCTCTCTCTCTCTTTCACACACACACACTGCCCCCGTGTCTCGCTCGGTGTATGTGTGTGCACGTGCGAGGCTTGATCTGAGTGGCGATGGCGTTGTCGGGCATGCGAGGGCTCTCCGTATTCATCAGCGACGTCCGCAATTGCCAGAACAAAGACCAGGAGCGCCTCCGCGTCGACAAGGAGCTCGGAAACATCCGTACTCGCTTCAAGAACGAGAAGGTTAGGGTCTATGCCGCCTATGCGTACTCACTTTTGTGTTTCTACTTGTGCATTCCAATATTATGCCCCTTATTTTCTTAGAATTTTGCGTATGCTTTGTTTAGTTGCCCGTTATTTTCGTTTATTAGGTTTGGATTCTGGGCTATTTGCGTGTCTGGTTACCTGAAAATGTTAGAAACGAAAGGAATTTTGACTTTTGGGACATTTATGAGCAAGCTTTTCACTCAGATAAACATCATTCAACTACGTGGCGTAGTTAGAAGGAACTTAAGTTTTTTATTCCCTTTCAGGAAAGGAAAATTTAAATTTCTATTCTAATTTACTTCCTTGAATTAGTGAGCGGCTGAACATTCATAGCTTCTTGATAGTACCTTCTCTAGAATTTTGAAAGGGATTTGCTGGCATCAGCCGTTAGAAAGCCGTTTGCTTTCCAGGCTAATTCCAACCGTCTTTGGAATGGCTTTCTATTAGGAGAGGCAATAGGGACTTAGTACCACACTCAGAAATGATCGGTAATATGCTTTCATAATATTAGCTAATTAGGACTTGTTTAGTGCTAGCATTTAATTTTGTACACGAGGATTTCAAAAGATAAGCATGATACTGCGACATGCATTTTCTTTCCGCTAGCAATGAGATGGCAAGATTGGCATATATGGTGTGATGTTGAGATGTACTTGAACTGTGTATGCTGTCCACTGATCTCGTAATATTAGATCTGTTACGGTACTCATCGAAAAGAAAAACAGAAAGATCAGTTCTGGTATGGTAAAGAAATCAAATAAGAAGAGCAAATACTTCCTAGTGTGTAGGAGTTTGCTGTTTAGGAACATGTGTGGTCAGCATTGCAACTGTGTCCTTGACTTTGGATTCAATGGATGTGGGAAGATAGATACTGCATATGATTGCTTAGGCTAATTTATGGGAGCTGGGTTCTCTCCTCACCAAGTGGCTAAGTAATTGGGCTAGATAGATTTTATTTATATATACCATCGACATTCTTAAGACTATGATCTTGTTTTGAAGGGTCCACATTGAATGAGCTGATAATTTAGGACTTTCGTGGATGCTACTTGAGGGATTAAGCATGAATAAATTTTTATCTTCACGTCCTTAAAGATTTTAGTATAACTAAACTACCTTGGTTAAGCCCAAGAAATCTGTTCTTGCTGGGATATATCACAAAACTCTTATGTGGTTTAGGAAATGTAATATTTTCATATTTCTTGTCCTGTTGTTGTTGTTTCAGTAATATTCTGGATGGAGATGTGATATTGAATATCCTCAACATCCTAGGAGGAGGTGACTTGTCCACTTCCAGACCCACTAGTCAAGTTATGATTATCAGATGCAGTCAATTTTAGAAGTTGTGTAAAGTTCCTCTCCATTTAAAATTTTATAGAGACACCCATTGAACCTTCTTAAATCTCTTAGGCATTTGGTTTCACAGATGGTCTCAATCTCATCCCATCCCATCCCATCCCATCTCAACATCCAAATTCCATTCAAACACAAATACTTTTCAATTTTTTCATCTAATCATCACAACTTTCCCAAACTTCCGAACAAAACACAAAAAACAGTTCAACTTTTTCAAATTTCAAAACAAAAATAATATTAAAAAGTTATATTCTAACAATATTTTAACTTTATAATATTTGTATTCAACTTTTTCTCTCTCCTTTCCAAAAAATCCATAAAACAACTTAACTCAAATCATTTCACTACCATTCACAAATTATCTCACTGTTATTTACAAGTTTCTCATCTATCTCATCTTATCTGTGTAACCAAACAAGGCCTTAGTTGTGGGATTAATGTTTTAGTGTGTGGTAAGGTCACTAGCCAAGTGATTGAACTAATGGCCAAATATGTGTCATTACATCAATCATTAGGATTTAGTCATGAAAGAAAAATGTCTACCTATAGCAAATGCACTGTTGGACTGCAAATTTTCACAGCCCCTTGGATCATATTATGTTGAGGAAATAATATTTGGTCAAAAGAGTTGTGCTTGAATATCAGCATTGGGCGGTGTTTTTTTTTCTGCTTTTGGTCCTTGGACCTAATGGGATCTACTCCCATAGGTCTATGGGGGAGGAAGTTCTCAGGTTTAATCTTGTAAGGGTGTGTGTTACTCCTAGAAGGAAAAAAATCATTTTTGTGCAATTGCATTGGATTGGGTTCCCTTAAAGACTATTGCATCGTGCTTGCCATCTTTTTGTTTAGTTTTTTTGTATGTTTTTCATTTATCCGGGAGTAGTCGGGACGATGTTCTTGGACACCCGGTGCCAATAAAAAAAAATATTTTTTTTATTAGTATATTGCCAATGCTTTCATTAGGGGAAAGTAAACTTCATACTCCATTCTTATCACCAATGAATGCCTAGCAGCAAGATAAGGTCTCGAGAGGTGGTCTACTATGCAAAATTGATTTGGAAAAAATATATGGTTATGTCAACTGAGAGTTTTTGTTGTACATGATAAGGTGTGGTTTCGAGGAGAAGTGGATAGCTTATTGTGTCTCCATGATGAACCTCTCAATCATTGTAAAGGACTCCTTTATCTCCTCTTGTAACACCCCCACCTCTTAGGTATAGGAATGCTATAAAAACATGAACATTCAACATGTACTATGCATTATTCATTAACTTGTCTTTCACTTGCATTATGGCCAACGTTCTTTACTTTGTGCACCAGTCCCACTACCTATGACCACATTAGGAACCTCTTAACTTGCTCACTTGGATCCCACTGCCTGTAATTACAAGGGGAACAACTTAACTTGCTCATTTTTTATCCCAATGCTTGTAACTACTAGGGGAATCGCTTAACTTGTCCATAACTTTCTTTAGTCTCACTACCTGTGATCACAAGGACAAGGGCAATTGCTTAACATCCCATAACATGTCTTGGTGGACCACACATTTACTCGTGACTTTGTGTGGCTTGCACATCCACCTGTAACTTTACAATGGACCATTCAATTAAAGCTTCATTCATGACTAGTCTTTTATCGTTTTTTCGTAACATATGCAATAACATGTGAGCTAATATGACATTCATAGTAGACATGTACATTAGATTGCATGTCTCATATCATGACATTAATGTTAGCACGATATAAACTCAAACATGATGTAAAAGTATTTTTAATATCATATTATAACATTGATCATATCATGGTATTTGCAAATCATCATTTCAGGACATCCATAAATTACTTTCATCATAGCGTAGGTACATAAAAATGGGCTTTGAATGAAGGGTTTTACATAACATAATAATTTAAACAGCATTTTTCAAGCAATAACCAAATGTTTACCACACATAAGGGTATGATCATGCTACTTACATTTTTGTTCTGAATGGCAATTAACACGTTGATTATCACAAATTTCAATTTTCAGTTGATTATATGTTATCTGGGCCTTCTTAATTGTTTTTTTTTTATAATTATAAGAAGTTTTATAAAGACAAGTAAATAGGCATAGTCCAAGTACACATGAAGTATACAAGCAAAAACACCTAAATACAAGCTAGGAGCTAGGAGCTAGGAGCTAGAAAAAGCTAAAAGAAAATCATGGAGATTATCCCCATTCAATACAAGAACATTCGCCCAAAGACATAGAGTTCAAAAGAAAAACACTCTGAATTCTACCAACAAACGTTCTCTATCATCAAAACACCATCCATTCCTTTCCAACCATAAGCACCACATCAAGCATAGAGGAATCATCTTCCAAATAGCAGCAATGCGATGACTACCCATAAACCCTTTCCAGCAATGCAAGGGATCATCTTCTTGATTGTAATGCTGCTCCATTTCCTATGACGTGTCTAGGCCTTTTGTTAGGCCAATGCCATGTGGGAGGGGGTATTATTGAGAAGATGGAACAAATATTGGTGGGGTGGAAGAGGTTTTTGTCGAAGGGTAGTAGAATTACCCTAATAAAAAGGTTCTTTTGTCAAATTTTCCCACATATTTTTATGTCACTTTCCTCTCTTGTATTTGACATCGCAAATCCCAATGAAAGCTGCTGTCTTCGCTTGGGTGCCGGCATCAAGGAAAATCCTCACACTGGATAGTTTAAGGAAGTGATAGGTTAAAGCGATAAATTGATTATGTATGTGTAAGAAGAATGAGGAAACAATGGATCAACTTGCTATTACCTTGTGATGTAGCTAGTGCCCTATGGAAAAGTATTTTTAGCCCTTTTGGGTTGGATTGGGTCATGCCTCAATGGGTGGTGAATCTTCTTTAAGTGTTTGGAAGGACATTTTTGCAGCCAACATAGCAAAAATTTCGGGAAAATGACCTTGATTTGCATAATGTGGCACATCGGGCTTCCAACAGTGGAGCAAAGTTTCTAGGATTGTGAGAAGACCGAGGTGGAGCTTAAGGATTTCTTTTTTTAGATCCCCTTATCATTGGATGATGTCATACTTGCGATAGCTTTTTTTACTCATTAATCAATATATCTTATAACAAAATGTTCACCATATTATGTTTGTTGTTTATTATATATTTTTTCCTATAGTGCCCTTCCCAACTTCTTGCTGCCTGTTTCACAAAATATTGAAAATATTTAATTTATACAATTGAGTTATTGATGGTATGGTTTTCTAATTTTTTCAACAGGGTTTATCACCATATGAGAAGAAGAAATATGTTTGGAAAATGCTCTACATTTACATGTTGGGTTATGATGTGGATTTTGGTCACATGGAAGCTGTTTCTCTAATATCTGCACCAAAATATCCAGAAAAGCAGGTAACTTGATCTTTTGATTTTATTGTTTTAATGACATGAACTCATCAGTTCTCTGTACATGTTAATTGTTTCTCATATAAGTTGAATAAATTAAATTCTTTTTATATGTATGTTGAGTAAATTAAATTAAAGTAGCACCTTGGTTTTACGCTACCTATTCTTAGAAATATTTATACATACATGAACATGCCAAACTGATGAAGACTTGGTAAAACCCCAGGTCCAAATTTAATTGCAGAAGATAATGCATATTTAGGCTATGTTTGGCAAGTGAGAGTACCTCAAGTACTCTCACTTACTATTCTTTATTTTATTATTACTTTTTACCTACTTTTTACTATTATTCAATATTTTATTATTACTTTTTCACTACTATTCGCAAACATTCTCAACACTTCTCACTACCCAAACGTACCCTTAGTTTTGGTATCTTCATGGCTTTCTTGTATTATTTGACTTATGGTCTTCAGAAAGCATCTTTCTCGTCTCATATATGGTTTAATATTCCATGCTAGTAATATATTACCTTGTCCTATATGTTCCAAAATAACTTCATTCTCATCTGTATTGTTGCTTTTTACTTATAAAAAAAAAAAATTATGCTAAAAATGGCTGCAGGTTGGGTACATTGTGACGTCATGTTTGCTAAATGAGAACCATGATTTTTTAAGACTGGCGATAAACACTGTGCGCAATGATATTATTGGTCGCAATGAGACTTTCCAGTGTTTGGCATTGACTATGGTATGTGAGTAGGTATTTTCTATTTTCTATTTGAAATGTTTAAAATTTTAAGAGCTGGCTATTAAGCTATTTGCTTTAAATTATCTGTGATTATGTTAATCTATCCTCATTTATTTTCCAAAAGACCACCTGTTTTACTTTACAAAGATTCTTATGGAATTTCTTGAACTGTAGCACGTATCTTGATGCACATTTATCATTAGTAGATGAAGGATGTCATGCTTGATGCCTTAAACTCAATGATACTCTTGTGTGGAGATTTTCTCTTGCATTGTTCCAAGATACTCTGTGTCCAATCTATTTCTTTTTTTTTTTTTTTCTTTTTAATGATGTGGAACCTCACCAAGTCTGCCCTTTGGACCCACCTCTGGGGAGTAAACCTGGGATATATTACCCCACCAGTTAGAACAGTGCATCAGATGATCCATCATCTAGGCAAAGGTAGTGCATGATCAAACACTAAATGTCAGTCTACAACTCATCCCAAGCCCTTACTTTGAACAATAGGCTACACCCTGATGGGTTTGCTGTGATACCCCATATGATAAGAATAAGGGTAGCTGGTATATGAGATCCCATATTGATTGGAAATGAGAAGTTCTTGCTCTTTATAAGGTTCCAATGGAGCTCTAATTGTATCATTGACTAGTCCTTTTAGAATATAGGTAATGTGGTTTGGGTCTTCCATTGGGGCATTACAAATGGTATTAGAGCCTATTCCAACAAAAAATGTGGGACTTGAGCCATGCTATTTACAACGGACAGGCCCGACGAGGACCTCGGGAATTTAAGGGGGACAGATTGTGATACTCCATATGATAAGGATAAGGGTAGGTTGTGAATGAGATCCCACATTGCTTAGGAAGGAAAAGTTATTCCTCTTTATAAGGTTCTAATGGGACTCCAATTGTATCATTGACTAGTCCTTTTGGAGTATAAGCCATGTGGTTTGGGCATTACATTGGAGCATTACATTTGCTATCCAATTTCATATGTTTTATTAAGGAGGGTTTTGTTAGTATGTGTTGTAGCAAGTGTATTATTAAATAAATAAATAAAAATACACCCATGTAAGTGTTGCTTTACTTGATTTTTTACAAAAGCAAGGGAGCTTCTTTTCACCAAACAAGTCTATTTTGAAAAATGGCATTGGGATACGTGGTGTATATATGGGGTATTGACTCTCTCTTGATGTTTTATTCATGGACATATCCAAATAAAAATTTAAGCACGATTCAGTGTGTTTAACCATATGAAACTTGAACTCATTGGAAATTATTAGTTATGTCACAAAATTGTCATTCAGAAGGTTTTCTGGTTAGGGTGGAGGAATGGTGGAGTTCTTATCGCTTTGAAAACAACCAAGTTATTTTTTGGAGTGTCAACTAAAGACCCTGAAAGCTAATTTAAGGACCTGGAACAAGGAAGCTTTTGAAGAAGTAGAGAGACATAAACTACTACTTTTGAATATGTTTTGTGTCTTTAATGTCATTGAAGAAGAGAAAGGCCTTGCAGTTGAGGAGAAGGCAAAGGAGGATACAACTATTAAAGACTTGGAAAAGATTATCGGCATAGAGGAAGTGACCTGGAGACCAAGGACTCTCTGGTTGAAGGAAGAGGACAGGCGTATGAAATTCTTCCATTAGGCGGCCAATTCACACAAAAGAAACAAAACCATTGACTCTTTAAAAGTTGCTGGTACAGTCTCTTCCAATATTCAAGAAGCAAGCAATCACATTGAGCAATTCAATTAGCAGCTGTACATGAAACAATGTAATTAGAGACCCAAGTTGGATGGCTTGTTCTTTGATTCGTTGGGGTGGGGACCAATTGGTTGGAGGGGCATTTGAGGGAGATGAGGTGCATGAGGCAGTGAATTCTTTGAATATAGATAAGGCTTCAGGTTTGGACGGTTACACCATGGTATTCTTCCAAGCTTCTGGGGTGGTGATAAAAGAATGATGTAATGAAGGGTTTTCCATGATTTCCATGCCAGAGAAAAATTTGTAAAAGCCTTAAATGCGGCATCCGTAAAATTTTTCCTAAAGAAATCAGGGCCTATCAACGTTAAATACTTCCAATCGATTAGCCTCAAGTGGTATCTACAAAACTATGGCCTAGGTACTTACTAATAGGCTAAAAGCAAGGCTAGGAAATATTAGATTCCATTATTATCATCAATGAATGCCTATATAGAAGAATAAGAGTTGGAGAGTCAGGATTGCTATGAGGGCAGCTCAAGCCGAGATAGATCCAAAGTTAAGGGGATAGTATCTTCTATATGAAGCCCAAAATTGTGTCTTGGAATGTCCGTGGGCTTAACGAGGTCAATAAGCGTCTTTGTATAAGAAATTTGCTTCGTGAGTAGAAGGTAGACATAATATGCTTACAAGAATCCTAGTTGAAATCTATTCCAAGAAGAATTGTGAGAAGTATTTGCAGCTGTCCATTTGTGGATTGGGTGTATCTTGCATCGAATGGGGCTTCAGGAGGAGTTTTAGTAATGTGGGATAGAAGGGTAGTGGAGAAAATGGAGAACTTCATAGGGGAGTATAAAATGGCATGTTCCTTTAAGAGTGTGGAAGATAATTTCTTGTGGGCTTTTGCATGTATATATGGGCTGAACTTAGACAGTACCAAAAGATTATGATGGGAACAACTAGCTGGAGTATATAGCTGGTGGGACCTTCCCTGGTGCTTAGGTGGTGATTTTAATGTTATAAGGTTCCCAAGCGAATGTTCTGGAGACAATAGGTTGCGACCAGCAATAACAAAATTTTCAGAGTGTATTTTCGACTTGAATCTGGTGGTCCTTCCTCTCATGGGGGGTACTTTCACGTGGTCTAATACTCAGACTTGGTCTCGATTAGATAGATTCTTAGTCTCACCAGAATGAGAAATGCATCATCCGGATGTTTGTCAAAAGAGGTTGTCTCGCATTTGTTTGGACCATTTCCCCATCTTGCTGGATTGTGGTGGTATCCAAGGAGGGCATCGGTATTTTAAGTTCGAAAATATGTGGCTGAAAACTGAAGGCTTTGTGGATAGGGTAAGGCAGTGGTGGTCCTCATACGAGTTTCATGGCACCCCCAGTTTCATCCTTGCTGGAAAATTAAAAGCTTTAAAGCACGATTTAAAGCTTTGGAATACTCAATCCTTTGGAGACATAGGGAATGTAAGAAAATCATGTTGGAGGAGTTATAGGAGTTAGAGAGGATACACGAGGATAGGGTTCTTTCATCTGATGAGATATCTGGAAGACAGAGTTGGTTTCAGAATTAGAGAGGGTAATCTCTTTAGAGGAGAGCTCTTGGCACCAAAAATAAGAGCATTGTGGTTAAAAGAATGGGACCGAAGTACGAAGTTCTTTCATAGAATAGCTAACTCTCATTGGAGAACTAATACCATTGAGATGCTAAATATCAATGGTGAGGATTGTATGGAAGCTCCCGTGATTCGGGAACATGTTGCTGATTTTTTTGAATATTTGCTTACAAAGCAAGAGGGGTGGATGCCCAAGCTTGATGGACTAGCTTTTGAGTCTATCGAGCCGCAGAATGCCTCTTGGTTGGAGAGGCCTTTTGAGGAGGTAGAGGTTTATGGTGTGGTAAGAAGAATGGTCAAAGACAAAGTACTAGGTCTGGACAGCTATTCAATGGGATTCTTCCAAACATGTTGGGAGGTAGTGAAGGAGGATCTAATGAAGGTGTTCCAAGAGCTGTTTTCAATTGGAAAATTTGAGAAAAGTCTAAATGTCACTTTTATTGCATTGATTCCTAATAAGATTGGGGCATCGATCATCTCCAAAGTGCTTGCAAATCGCTTAGGGGAGGTATTGGGGAAGATCATTATGAAACTACAAAATGCCTTTGTAGGGAGTAGGCAAATTCTGGACTCAGTTCTTATTGCCAATAAATGCCTGGATAGCAGACTCAAATCTAGTTCCATAGGGATCCTATGTAAGCTGGATATGGAGAAGGCCTATTATCACGTAAATTGGGACTTTCTACTTTACTTACTAGGGAGGTGCAGATTTGGGGAGAGATGGTGTTTGTGGATCAGATGGTGCATTTCAAAGGCAAGATTCTCAATTTTGATAAATGACAGTCCAATTGGTTTTTTTAGTAGTTCGCGAGGCCTAAGACAAGGGGATCCGTTCTCCCCATTCCTCTACGTCATTATTATGGAGGCACTTAGCAGGATGTTATCGGCTTTGGTTATGAATGGCTTTGTAGTTGGCTTCTCGGTTGGTGACCCCAATATGGGTATTATTAACATCTCTCACTTATTGTTTGCAGATGACACACTAGTATTTTGTGAGGCAGACCAAAACCAGCTCCTGGCACTGAAGGCACTTTTACTATGTTTTGAAGCAGCGTCAGGTTTGAAAGTGAATTTTGATAAATCAAAGTTAGTGCCAGTTGGTAGTGTTAGCAACATTCGATAATTGGCCAGTATGCTTGGATGTAAGGTTTCTTCTCTTCCCATGGATTACGTTGGACTTTCATTGGGGGCTGCCTCAAGGGCTATATCAATATGGGATATAGTGATCGAGAAGATAGAACGTAGATTGGCAGGGTAAAAGCGGCTATACTTGTCGAAAGGTGGCTGGATTACCTTAATCAAGAGTACTCTTTCTAACTTACCAACATATTTATTGTCTCTTTTCCCAATTCCAGCTAGTGTGTCGGCCCAAATTGAAAAACTTCACCGTAATGTCTTATGGAGTGGTGTGGGGGATGAATTCAAATTTTATCTAGTCAGTTGGGACAAGATATGCACTCCAATCTCCTCTGGTGGATTGAGAATTAAAAATATGAGAATTTTCAATCCGCTTTACTTGAAAAATGGTTGTGGAGATATAATATGGAACTGGAGGCCCTATAGAAGTCGGTAGTTGATTGCAAATATGGTAATTTGTTTTTTTTAGAGGGGGGTGGCTAGTGTACTAGAGAGGTGAGTGGGGCATATGGAGTGGGAGTTTCGAAGCACATTAGACGAAGGTGGGGGGCTTTTATTCACCATACCAAACTGATGTTGGGAGCAAGCTCTAGAATTAAATTTTGGAGTGACATATGGTGTGGAAATAATGCCGAACTCCTTTCCTTCTGTTTTCCGGATTGCATGTGCTCAAGAAGCTTCAATGGCAGATCTCATGGTGTTATCGGAGATCAAGTCCAATGGAACATCACTTTCAATAGGGCGGCACAAGATTGAGAAGTTGGCAGCTTCGAGGACTTTTTTAGTCTATTGTATTCTGCGAAGCTAAGTAGACAACGAGCTGATATGTTGTGGTGGGTACCGGCAAGTAAGGGTACATTCTCGGTTCGATCCTTCTACAAGTCTCTCACACACTTGCCGAACAATCAATTTCTATGGCAAAGGATTTGGCAGAATAAGGCACCTCCCAAGATGGCATTCTTTACTTGGACAGCATCCCTGTGTAAGATTTTGACAACAGATAACCTAAGGAAGCGAATGGTGATTATACTAGATTGGTGCTACATGTGTAAGAAATCTAGCAAGAGTGTGGATCACCTCTTACTACATTGCAAAATTGCTAGAGCGTTGTGGAATGAAGTGTTTGGCCGAGTAGAGTTAGCTTGGGTAATGTCTGACACAATGGTTGAGTTTTTGGCTAGCTGGACACATCGAGGTGGTATTCCACAAATCAAAGCCGTGTGGAAGATAGTACCTATTCTTATTATGTTGTGCTTGTGGCAGGAGCGAAATGACCGGACGTTTCCTCATTAGCGGAACTTAGATCTTTATTTTTTAAAACTCTATTTCTATGGGCCATAGCTGTAGACTTTAATGACCTTGATTTTCATGACTTTCTTGTTTCTATTGCTACGACCTAGATAGGTCTTATCTCTTGTATACCATCTTGTGTACTTAGGCTATACCTATCATCATTAATACAATCATAAAGGTGCTGAAAGGTTTTCAATCTTACCATCAAAAGGTGCTTCCGGGGGAGTTTTAATTATGTTTGACACAAGGGTGGTGGAAAGGGTGGAGGAGTGTGGGTGAATTCTTGGTGTCATGCTCTTTTGTTAATTTAGAAGACGGCTTTAAGTGGGTTTTTGCTGCGGTTTATGGCCCTAATATTGATTCAGAGAGAATATTTTTGTGGGAAGAACTGGCGGGAGTCATTAGTTGGTGGGGGCTACCGAGTTGCATAGGGGGAGACTTTAATACTTCTTGCTTTCCAAGCGAGAGGTCGGGAACTTCTCGCATCACTCCAGCTATGAGAGATTTCTCTGACTTTATTTTAGAACAAGAGCTCATGGACATTCCACTATTAGGAGGCACTTTTACCTAGTCCAACAACCGTGATTGCCCATCATGGTCGAGGATCGATAGATTTTTGCTAACACTCGATTAGGAGTCACACTTTCCGGATGTGGCTCAAAGAAGATTATCTCGTTTATGTTCTGATCACTTCCCCATCATTTTAGATTATCCATGGGGGTAGAAAGTATTTTAAATTTGAACATATGTGACTTAAAACTGACGGTTTTGTAGACAGGGTCAGACATTAGTGGACTTCTTATAGTTTCCAAGGCTCTCCAAGTTTCATTATGGCTAAAAAGCTGAAAGCGCTGTAACAGGACCTGAAGCAGTGGAATGAACAAGTTTTTGGCAATCTGTTTCAGCAAAAGTGTTCTCTTTTAGAGGAATTATAAGGCCTGGAAGGTGAGGAGGAGGCCAGATCCCTTTCTGATCCTAACAAAATCCGAAAGAACCAGGTAGTTGCTGATCTTGAAAGGGTTACTTTGATGAAGGAGATTTCATGGAGACAGAAATCAAGGGTACTCTGGCTTAAGGAGAGGGACAAATGCACGAAATTCTTCCATAGGATGGCTGACTCTCACAGGAGGAACAATGTTATTGATACACTGATGGTAGATGGGGCAGCTTCTTCGGATTAGACGGTTATCAAAAACCACATTGAACAATACTATCAAGAATTATTATCAGAAGAGCATAATTGGAGACCGAGAGTGGATGGTTTGTCTTTTTTCACATTAGACCAGTACAATGCATGGTGGTTAGAAAGGCCATTTACAGAAGAGGAAGTGGGCAATGTTATCAAAAGTATGGCAAGTGATAAGGCTCCCGGTCCGGATGGGTTTACCCTAGGTTTCTTTCAAGCTTGTTGGGAGAAGATATTATGCAAGTCTTTCATGAATTTCATTCTAATGCTAGATTTGAAAAGAGCCTCAATGTCACTTTTTTAGCCTTCATTCCTAAAAAGGTGGGATCTAGGGATGTGAGGGACTATCGTCCCATTAGTCTTGTGAACGGGATGTACAAGATTCTATCAAAAGTGTTAGCAAATAGACTAAGCTCGGTGGTGGAAAAACTAATCTTGAAGCCGCAAAATGCGTTTGTCAAAGGTAGACAAATCTTTGACTCGGTTCTTATTGCAAATGAAGTATTGGATGGTCGACTTATGTCTAGAGAGCCTGGGCTACTTTGTAAGTTGGACATGGAGAAAGCTTATGATCATGTCAACTAGAAGTTCCTTCTTTATTTACTTGAAAGATGTGGTTTTGGGGAGAAATGGGTAGAATTTTGTATCTCTTCAGCTCGTTTCTCCATCTTGGTAAATGACTCTCCGGTGGGTTTCTTCAACTCCTCTCGTGGCCTGAGACAGGGAGATCCGCTCTCTCCTATACTTTCTTTATTTGTCATGGAAGCTCTCAATAAGATGATTGAGGGGATGGTGGATGGCAGGTTACTCCATGGTTTTTTGGTAAGGAATGGTGATCTTAACATTTCACATTTGTTATTTGCTGATGACATGCTTATTTTTTGTGGTGCACACATCAGTCAAGTCCAAGACTTGAGGGCATTACTCATTTGCTTTGCGGTTGTGTCAGGATTGAGCATTAACCTCGCTAAGTCGGAAATAGTGCCAGTGGGGGCCGCCCCCGATGTGGAGATTTTTGCTTCTATCTTGGGATGCAAGATATCTTCGCTTCCTATGAAGTATCTTGGTTTACCGTTGGGTGCCTCTTTTAAATCTGAAAGGATTTGGAATGATGTAGTCGAAATGATGGAGCGCAAATTGGCTGCTTGGAAGAGGCTTTACTTTTCGAAAGGTGGTAGGTTGACTTTGATTAAAAGCACTCTTTCTAACTTACCCACCTATTTCTTGTTTTTGTTCCTGATTCCTACAAAGGTGGCTAACCGAATTGAGAAGTTACAAAGGGATTTCTTATGGAGTGGATTGGGGGATGAGTTTAAATTCCACCTGGTTAATGGGTTTACAGTTTGTACCCCAATCTCTGGAGGAGGTTTGGGGATTCGCCACTTGCTGAAATTCAATCAAGCTCTCTTGGGTAAGTGGTTGTGGAGGTACCAAAATGAAAGGGAGGCTTTTTGGAGGGAGGTTATAGATTCTCAGTTTGGGGAGGATGGTGCTCGAATGAGGTACGAGGCACTTATGGAGTGGGTTTATGGAAAAACATTAGGAGTCTTTGGGGGACATTCCGAGAATATGAACATTTTGTTGTAGGCAATGGTTCGCGTGTCCCTTTTTGGTTTGATACATGGTGTGGTAACCATTGTCTACGAGATACATTCCCTGCCATCTTTGCGCTTTAAGGAGGCATCGATTGCCTTTCTTCATTCTTCAGTAAATGGCGCCCCTCAATGGAATATTGACTTCATTAGGGCAGCCCATGACTGGGAATTGGAGTCTTTTTCGGAGTTCTTTGCGGCTTTATATTCCGCAAGTATTCCAGGGGGCTCTGGAGATGAGTTGCATTGGAATCATTCTAAGAAATGTATCTTCTCGGTCAGTTCTTTTTATCAAAAGCTTGCGAACTCCGGTTTGTCTATATTCTCGTGGAAGAGTATATGGAAGATGAAAGCTCCTTCTAAAGTAGCCTTCTTTGTCTGGACAGTATCTTTGGACAAAATTCTCACCATAGATAATTTGAGAAAACGACAGGTAATTGTCCTAGATTGGTGTTGTATGTGTAAGAAGCAAGGGGAGTCGGTTGATCATCTGCTTTTACATTGCGAGGTGGCTAAGGCTATATGGGATGATGTCTTCTCAAGAGTCGGATTATGCCTTGGAGATTGGTGGATTTCCTCGCAAGCTGGTTAGGACTACACAGAGATTCTTAGGTAGCGGCAATTTGGAGATTGGTACCAATATGCTTGTGTTGGTGCATTTGGAGGGAGAGAAATGCTAGATGTTTTGATGATCAAGAGAGAACAAGGGATGAGCTTAAAGTTTTCTTTTTTAAGACATTGTTCCTATGGGCGGGGGGGCTATAGTTTGTAACGGACGTAGTGTCCATGATCTTCTTCTTTCTATTGTATCCTCTAGCTAGGCATGTTTTCATGTATACTTCCAGTGTACCTAGGCTATGCCTATTTCTATGAATATATTATCTTTGATTTCCGATAAAAAAAAAATACAATCGTTTACTTATCAAAAAAAAAAAACATGGGGTTTCTGCTATACTAGTAGATGTGTGGCTTTGGAGAGAATTGGTGCAGGTGGATAGCCTATTGTGTCTCCACAGCGAGTTTCTTGATCCTAGAGATGGGCACCTCGACGTGTTTCTTCAATAGTTTCTGAGGACTATTGGAGGATGGTGATAGATACGAGTATGATAGCTCTTGGGGTGTTTGGTGTTCTCATGAGGTTAATGGGGCCTTCGGAGTTGGACAGTAGAAAAACATTAGTAGGAATTTGGGGGGAGTTCTCTAGATGTCAAATATGAGGTGGGAGATGGTTCCAATACAAAGTAATGGCACGAAATGTGGTGTGGAGCCCAAGAGGGCCTTCTCTTGTTCAAATTGCAAGGGAAAAAGATGCTACGGTGGTCCTCAATTTATAGAATTCAAATGGAGCTAATCACTGGGAAGTCAATTTTGTTAGAGCAGTGCATGATTGGGAGTTGGGCCTATATGGCCTCTTTCCATGTCTTACTGACTCGATTTGTATAAGAAATGGGAGACAAGACAAGATGCTTTAGACCCTATTCAAAAGGGGGGTGGTTGAAGTGAAGCCATTATATCATGCATTGTATTCTCATGAACAGTATCCTTTCCCATGGAGAAGCATTTAGAGTAAAGCTTTACTAAGAATGGTGGTATTTGCTTAGGGGGTGGCTGTGGGGAAAGTATTCATACTACATAATTTAAATGATGGATAATGGTGATAAATTGGTGTTGCATGTGTAAGAAGGATAAGGAAATAGTTAATCACTTGTTAGTGCATTGTGAAGTGGCTAGTACTCTTTGGCAAGTTGTTTTCAGCCTTTTTGGGCAATGCCGTGATGATTGGTGGATCTTTTTCTTTGCTGGAAAGGTCAGTTTGGTAACACATACAGTGAAAGATTATGGGAAATGATTCCGATTTGTCTATTGTGGTGCATCTGGAGGGAGAGAAATGATCGTAGTTTCGATAATTGCAAGGAGAAAATGAAGGAGCTAAAGGAATTCTTCTTCAGATCTTCATATCATTGGGATAGGTACACTGGAAGTATACATTAGAGATACTTATCTAGAAAGAATAAAAAGATCAACAGAGTCTTAAAACTGAAGTTCGAAAAAATTTAAAATTGCTTGTTAAGAAAACGATCTTATAAAAAATTTATGATGTCGCAGAAAAACTGTTGAGATCATGATAAGATCCCCTGCACCTTTTTTATATTCAGATTCTAAATTTTCTAATAATCACTTTTTATTAGCACTGGGTGTCCGGGAACAATGTCCCAACTAATCTTGGGGGTGCATAGGCTCTGGGCAAGAAGTTTCCCACAAGAGCACCTCAGGTAATTCAAAGGGAAAATCCTTCAATCCGATGGCCCCTAGAGATTGTTTACACCCAAGGGGATTTGAACCTTAGACCTGGGGGAAGCATACCCCCAAGCCCAAGGCCTTACCACTTGAGCCGGTTTTCCTAATAATCATGGGGGTTTGATACAGCAATTACATCTTTCTTGGTGAAATTCTGACAGCATTTTTGAAAAATACTGCCCAAGGAAAAGGTTAAAGAAATTTCCCTTGCAAGTGTGCAATTTGTTTCAACTCAATAGAGCCGTATTTTAACGATTTAGATTTGGTTAGGCTCATACAAGGTTTGCTTTATTGTTTTCCACTACCTAACATTGAAACAAGCATCCTATCTCCTGGTTTATGATTGCCTATAAGAAAAATATAGCTACACCACTGAGTTCCTTCCCTTCATTGTGTACCCTTCCTTTCTCTTTTCACAATATTTGGTTACTTTTATCTGTACCTGTATTCTCACATACTTTATACGATGGTACATCGATTCCATTTTCCTGGAATATGGTTTTTAACTCTAGATTAACAATACTTTTTTTTTATCAGTAACTCTAGAATAACAATACAATGCTGTTAGTTATTGTTTTGGTGTAATGAAGGGAAGGATTCATTACCATACCTTGCAAATATGTAGAAATTGAATGTAATATTCAAGCATCTTGGGATGTTTCTGATGACCGTTCTTGTTTTATCATTTTCTTAATATGTTTGTAGTTGTTCTGTTGCCTTTTTTAGTTGTCTGGTATTCTTACTATTTGAAATAACTCTGAAAGTATTTTTTCTACCATTCATGTACAAGAATGTCTAATATTTCATAACTCGTCCCTGAAACATTGTCTTCTTTTTCATCAATATCATATCATGCTCTTGTTGTGAACTCAAAGTTATTGCTGTCATGACTTACCTCACTTCTTCATCTATCTAGGTTGGCAACATCGGCGGGAGAGATTTTGCTGAGTCATTAGCCCCTGATGTTCAAAAGCTACTAGTAAGAGAACACATGTTTTTTAATATTTTAGATAATATTTTTAGAAAATGATGAATTTAACCAAGTCTTTTGATTTAGATCTCTAGCAGTTGTAGACCGCTTGTGAGGAAGAAAGCTGCACTCTGTCTGCTGCGCTTGTTTAGGAAAAATCCCGATGTCGTCAATGTTGATGGCTGGTTGTGTGAATATTCCTTTTCTGGAAAAAGGCTGCTTTCATGAGATAGGTTTACTTGTGGTTACTGAGTAGTCACTTTTGCCATGTCTTAGGGTGGATCGGATGGCACAGCTATTAGATGAACGTGATCTTGGTGTCTTGACATCATCTATGAGCCTTCTCGTTGCCCTAGTGTCAAATAACCATGAAGCATATTGGAGTTGTCTTCCAAAGTGTGTTAAAACATTAGAGAGGCTTGCCAGGAACCAGGATATTCCCCAAGAATACACTTACTATGGTATCCCATCCCCCTGGCTTCAGGTTTGTCGTCTTATTTTCCCACCTCAAGTAATTGATGGCAAATTAATGCATGTTGTGCAAGCATATCTGAAAACTGACAAATGTTTAGAACTCTGAAACTGGTTGCAATGTAATCAGATTAGTAGGCCATTGTAGTCTGACTGGTTGATAAAGACTTGTTTGTTTTCGTAGATGAAATGAGATGAGTTGATATTAATATTAAAAAGTTGAATAAAGTATTGTTAGAATATATTTTTTAATATTATTTTTGTTTTAGAATTGGAAAAAGTTGAATTGTTTATTTTATTTTGTATTGGAAGTTGGGAAAGTTGTAATGATTAGATGAGATGAGATGAGATGTTTTCTGAAAACAAACGAGGCCTAAGTTGAAGAATAGAAATAGAAGAAATATTTATACAAGCGATCTGGGCCCCCTTGCTTTTTTGTTCTGTTTTTTTTTTTTTTTTTTTTTTAAGAAGTAATTTGGCCATCCTTGCTTGTCCAGAAGAAACTGAATTGACCCGTTGGTATGTAGGTGCATACCTATTTATGTATGCACATAGTGATGTATGTTGATATTTATGATCTGCAAATCCACTGTCATAATGAGTCCATGAAAGTATAAATCTATACTATGCTTTCAGTTATGGTGAATAGATCCCCCCTTTTTGGTGGCTCATATTTGATGATGGATCTATAAAAATGGTATCATTCAATTTTATCCAACATCCAAATGCAATAGTTGTAGTATTAGATAACATTTGAATTATAGTTGGAGAAGCAATAACGAAAGTGGAGATTGGCATTGTTTTATTGAAGAGGCTGCTTATTAATTCTTTATGCTGAAGTATGGGCGTAGTTCACTTTAGTTTTGCGGTTGATTAAAAAAAATTGTGGTTGATTTGGAGATAGAAGAGTATAAGAATTGTGGTGGTGAAGTGAGAGGGTGGATCATTGATGCTTGATCATCCATAGTTGGTCATGTATCTGATATCCATAGTCTTCATCTGCTGTTCTGGCTTCATTTTATTTTACCTATCTGTAGATTGTTTATTTCCTTATTTAACTTTTAGTGAGTACCCTTGTTACATTAGCTGTAGTGAAAAGAAAAAGAACAGCTTCTCCTCACATATATACTTCAATGAAAAATCGTTTCTTTTTTTTATAGTTAATGAGAAAATTTTATTACCATGGATAGGCAAAGCCCAAGTACACAGGACGTATACAAAGGAAATACCTACATCACACTAGAAACAAAAAGAGCCTAAAGAAAATCCTGAAAATTATCATCATTAAATACAAAATCCTTAGCCCACGAACCCAAAGTACCAAAGAAAAAATCCCTAAGGTCTCTCAAAGAGCGTTCTTCTTCGAAGCATCTTCCATTCCTTTTCAGCCAAAGACACCCCATCAAGCACAAAGGAATCATCTTCCATATGGCAGCCACACGAATTCTCCCCGTAAAACCATTCCAACATGCAAAAAGATCAACCAGTTCCTTTGGCATCACCCAAACAATACCCGTCCGACCAAAAATCTCATTCCACAAAGACTTTGCCACCTCACAATGAATGAAGAGATGATTTGTAGATTCACCATCTTTCTTTCACATGAAGCACCAATCAACCACACACATACCACGCTTTCTTAGATTATCCGTGGTCAGAATTTTACCAAGAGATACCAACCAATAGAAGAATGCCACCTTAGTAGGTACCTTCACTCTCCAGATGCTTTTCCAAGGAAAGTCAAAACCACAATGACAGGTTAGCACCTTATAATTTGAACTAACGGAAAACCTGGAATTTCCTGCCTGATCCCACAATAATCTATCCTCCCTTCCCTGTACAACCTTTGAATTATGAAATCTTCCCAAAAAATCAGAAACCACATTCACCTCCCAATCATTAACATCTCTAACAAAATCAACATGCCATTGAATGTTATTATACAAACAAGAAAAAGAATCAGCTACCTCAGCATCTTGATCCCCAGCAATCCTAAATAAAGAAGGAAAATCAATCTTGAGAGCAGAATCCCCAGACCAAATATCATGCCAAACATAATCATTTTCCCATCCCCGCCATAAATTTAATATGATTAGAAAAATCCCTCCAACCCATCCTAATGGACTTCCACAAACTCACCCCATACACTCCTCTAACTTCATTTGAAATTTTGAAGTGAAATTTTATTTTTCAGTAGAATTAAAGCAAATAATCTTTTCTATTGGATGACTACAATTTCATGAAAGCCCACTTGTTATTAACCTAGAATGGAAATCTTCTCATTATTGGTATATTTGTGTGATATGATTATGTTACATCTATCTTAGTTTACAAAATTTCCATTCTTAAGAAGTAACTTTTTGCCGGTGATTGACACTTGGTTACATGAATAGATTGATGTATTAGCAAGTTTGTATTAATGCTTGTGAGCACTTGGTCAACGCAGGTTAAGACAATGAGGGCTCTTCAGTATTTCCCAACAATTGAAGATCCAAATACCAGAAGATCATTGTTTGAGGTTCTGCTTTTCTCGAGGGAATTGTGTTTTTTCTTTTTACATTCTGATATATCTAAACCTTGAGTCTTTAATTTCAGGTCTTACAACGGATATTGATGGGGACTGATGTTGTGAAAAATGTAAATAAGAACAACGCATCACATGCTGTTCTCTTTGAAGCTCTTGCTCTTGTAAGTTTACAGCACAAATATTATGGTATTGTATGTTTGAAAATGGTTTCTTGATCATTTAGTGTTTTTTTTAATCGTTTTTACTGTCAACTTGTGTGCATATTTATGGTTCATTTATATAGTCACACAAACACAAACACAAGCACAGGTTACTGTAACATTTTCTCTACACAAACACTTGTGCATACCCACATAGACGTGTGTGCTTGTGTGGAGACAATGTTACTGTGGTGAAATTTTGCTGAAACTCGAAAGAAGGATGAAATCTTTGAACGTTCAGTATTTTTCAATTGTCTTTATGGAAACGAATTACTTTGTGCGATTCTTGGGAAACGGATGTTTTATTTCTTGAAACGTTTCTGATCTAGAACAGAACAGGTGCATGCATGCATGCATATATATTGGACGTACCCACTTACAACAACATAACTAAGCAGAGTATGCATGTTAAGGATAAGTGAAATCATACGAATGTAGGACCTCTCTCTCTCTCTCTCTCACAGACACATACCTACAAATACTTGCAGTCCACATGCATTTGCTGGAATAAAAATAAAAATAAAAAATAAAAAATAAAAAAGAGAGAGAGAGAGAGAGAGAAGTACAAGGATACTAAAGGAGTGGAGCTTCCTAACATTTAAAAAAAATATATTTGGGGTAGGCAAACGCAACCATGAGATTTAGTCCATGACCCTCACCTTCTTATTATTATTTTTTTTTTTTGGGGGGGGGTTGATTATTTTTTCTTAACCTCTGTAACTTTGCTTGTAGAAAAGAATACAATTTTACTCATCTTTAGCATCTATTGTGGCTCTCTTATCATGTTTTGCATGTTCTAATTGCCTCATCTCAGGTCATGCATCTTGATGCCGAAAAAGAGATGATGTCTCAGTGTGTTGCCCTTCTTGGAAAGTTTATTGCTGTTCGCGAACCAAATATTCGATATCTTGGCTTGGTAAGTTGTGAAACTTATGAGACATCATAGATTTCCACATTTTCTCTGTCCTCCCTGTTGCTTTTTCTGTGTCTCCCTTTAAGGCAACCTATGATCGATTACATATGAAGACTTTCTGTCTAAACTTAGAAGGGTAAATTCTAGCTACTTTGTGACTGCATAATTTGATGTTCACATTGTTCTGATGCAGGAGAATATGACCCGGATGTTGTTGGTGACAGATGTGCAAGATATCATCAAAAGACACCAAGCTCAGATCATAACCTCATTGAAGGATCCCGATATCAGGTTAAATTTAATTTGTTGTAGTGTTTTAGTTTCATTCTGAGAATGTTAGAATTCTTGACATTGTCGCTTATTCATTTGCAATAGATTTCATTTTGATGTGGTATGAACTCTGTCTTTGCAAAATAATTTATGTTTTCATAGATCTTGTTAACTAAAGAGAATATATGGTCAATTATGGTGGATGTTAGCCTCCACCTAAAGTTGGGGAGATTAGGATTTCCCTAGCTTGAGTGACCTAATTTAAAAAAAGAAGGGTTTCCCTAGCTTGAGCGTGCTTTTTGTGCAGGTATGTATGTGTTTATATATTTCTGAAATCTATATTGCTAACTGACATCATTATATGCCCTCAGTATTCGTAGACGTGCTCTTGATTTGCTTTATGGTATGTGTGACATTACAAACGCAAAGGACATAGTTGAAGAATTATTGCAGGTACGGCCAATGCTGGATCTGGACTACTTATTTTGTACATGATAGACAGTTATCAATATATATATATAGACAGTTCTGAGAAAGTTTCAATCTGAAGTCAGTTTCATTTTGTTTTCAGTATCTCAGTACAGCAGAATTTGCAATGCGTGAGGAATTGTCACTTAAAGCTGCTATTCTTGCAGAGAAGTTTGCCCCTGATTTATCATGGTAAGCAAGGTTTTTTGTGCAAGCAATTGTGTAACATCCCAAATTGAGTATAGGAGGTGGTGAATGAGATCGTACATTGCTTGAGAGGGAGAAGTCCTTGCCCTTTATAATCTCATTCCAAAGGATTCGAATTGTAATATTGACTCGTTCTCCTCGAGTATAGTCCCATATATGGTTTAGGCTGTTCTTGAGTTGGTACTAGTCAATTTTGAAGCTTCCCTAGAATCACTTATAAAATCTAATATCAACTATTCGGTAGCCAATGTGGGACTTGATACCCATGATTACATTTCTATCTCACCCACTTTTTTATTTTTATAAGTAAAAGTATATTATTAAAGAATGGGCAAAGCCATGTTCAGTACAATGAATGCCCTAACTACGTAGGAGCAAAGGATACAAGAAAGTTATGGTGTTGGGGTTAATTATTTGTTTTTTTCAATGTGGGGTTGGGGTGTTACAAACTCCCCCTCTGACATTCCCAACGTCCTTTTTAAGACCATATCATGCAACAAGCTGAAATGGCTGGCCTTTGAACTTGACTCTAATACTATATGTAACAACTTGGAATAAACTAGCCACATTTACACTATAACCCCAATGAGTAAATTGAGGTTTTTGGTGTGATTGAATGAAAAATATTTTGTTTGATAATAGACAAGTTTCTAGAGCATCTTGCATTTTCTTCTGTAATATGTTTAGCCTTTAACTAAATATTTGCAAGTAAAGGTTTGCCATTCATTTGCTATTACGTGCATTCTGAATCTTGTACTGATCACGTCATGCTATTTTAATGGGGCACAGGTATGTCGATGTGATTCTTCAATTGATTGATAAGGCTGGGGATTTCGTTAGCGATGACATATGGTTTCGTGTTGTGCAGTTTGTTACAAACAATGAAGACCTACAGGTGATAAAAAAAAAATATTTATAATATATGCTTTGTTGCTTCTGTTTCTGTTTTCTTTTGGATGGATGGCCTGTTTCTAATAAAATGTTTCTACTTGTATTTCAACTGAGATTTCATGATTTGATCAGCCTTATGCAGCAGCAAAAGCGAGAGAGTATCTTGACAAGCCTGCTATACATGAGACAATGGTGAAGGTTTGTATACTGTTTAAGGTGTATCAAAGCTTTCGTGATGATAATTTTTTAGTTAGAGCTATACTTTTTTTTGTGCTCTGTTTTTTCCTTCGCCTCTATAATGCATAGCTTGTTGCCAATGTTCCAACTGTTGAAGGATGCTTTATAAGTATATACACGAGAGGCCCTTGCCAACCCTAGTTTAAAAATTAAAGTTCCTTTTGTATATCTTCGTCAGAAAAAAAAAAAAACAAGAAAGAAAGAAAGAAAAAACTGTGATAATGCATTGAATAGTCATGACTTTCTTTTATCACTAGATAATCATGCATAGGTGATTTTCTTGTATATGGTCATGTATACTTGGGCTTAATGATGACAATAGGCTTAATGAAGAAGCCAGAATTCGTACCTACAACAAAATACTTATCCTAGTTACGCATATCCCCCACAAATGAACATGATTTATTAGGGAGTTCCAGTTTCATATCATGTCACAAGACGCCTATGAATTTTAATCAGTTTTTCTTCTGCGTGTTGTTATGTACCACCATATGTTGGTTAATTTTCCGCATTGGCCTTTAATAATTATTAGAATGATTGGAAACTGAATTAAACATCCCTGATACATTCAAAGAAATTTTAGTTAGGGCAAATGTCTAAATCTATTTGGGATTGGCATATGTGCAACAGGTCAGTGCATATCTCCTTGGAGAATTTGGCCACCTTTTGGCAAGACGGCCTGGGTGTAGTCCTAAGGAATTATTTAGCATCATACATGAGAAGCTTCCTACTGTACCGTAAGGGGCACTTAACGTTACCCCTTGTCTTCCTAATTTTCGGTTTTCATTCCTTCTAGTATCTTAGAGTCCATTATTTATTGCAGGTCTTCTACCATTCCTATTCTTCTTTCTACATATGCTAAGATTTTAATGCACACTCAACCCCCAGACCCAGAACTACAGAATCAGATTTGGGGAATATTTAACAAGTGAGATTTTTAGCCGTGCATCTATTGTCTAAAATGTTCAGAAGTCCTGTAGGTTTCTTTAACACACTTTTTCATGTAGATATGAGAGTTGCATTGATGCTGAGATACAACAACGAGCTGTGGAATATCATGCCTTGAGTAGGAAAGGTGCATCTTTAATGGATATATTGGCTGAAATGCCCAAATTCCCTGAGCGACAGGTACTTCTGCTGTGGTTTTTGTTCGGTGACACTATACTTTTCTTGTAGTTTTGTTGGATGAGTGATTGCTTGAAGGGTTTTGGCACTAACTTTTAGGATTCTCTTTAAAATTTAGTCTGCATTGATCAAGAAGGCTGAAGATACTGAAGTTGATACTGCGGAACAAAGTGCTATAAAGTTGCGGACCCAGCAGCAAACGTCAAGTGCTCTGGTTGTAACTGACCAGCGTCCTGCTAATGGGACACCATCCGGCATCCAGCTTAGTCTGGTAAAGGTGCCCAGCATGAGCATTAATGAGGTTAGTTATTCCTTTTCTTTTTTTTTTCTTTAATTCCATTTTGTGTGTTTTTCCTGAACCCTACCATTGTCAACATGTCTCCCTCAATAATTTTGGAATCTTAGGATTGAATCTATCGTTCGTTAATTTTTTTAATTGGAATTGATGTATGTTTGATTATCTTGATAGGATCATAATATGGCGGAGCAAGGGCTGTCACATGAGAATGGAATTTTGAGTAAAGTAGATCCCCAAACTCCTTCAGCCGATCTCCTTGGTGATCTGTTGGGCCCACTGGCTATTGAAGGCCCTCCTGGTACTGATGTCCAGTCTCAACAAAATATAGTATCTGGCTTGGAAAATGTTCCAAATACAGTGGAAGCAGCAGCCATTGTACCTGTTGAAGAGCAGACAAATTCAATTCAGGTACAAGTGACTGTTATTATGAAACTATGTATTGTTTTTTTTTTTTTTTTTTTTTTTTTTATAGGTAGTATGTATTGCTTATTTGAAGAGGTGAGTTTAATACTATTTCATATGCAGTGAACTCTATTGTATAAATAGGAATACCCATCAATATTTAACAGTCTACTGAAATGTAAATAAATTGAGTATTGCATTCCTTATGCTTGATGCATTTGTTTTTCAAGCAGTCTTGAGCAAGCATTTTAGTGAGCCAACCTCAGTTGAGCTTTATTAGCTTGCGTTTTTTTGTAAGTAATTATATATACTTTTTTGATGAGTTACCATTTTTGAAGAGTTCAATATAGTCAAGCTGACTAAAAGGTTTCTCAAGATTGGTTGAATTGCATTACAAAAGCTAGAGGCTTCCTGTGTTGTCCCTGATGGTTTTCAGTGAGCGTAGCTTAACTTGTTTTCTTCCCAAATAATCTGTGAACTCCCAGTAAAAATTTTTATCCCATGTTCTCCAAGGCTTCCCAAAGTTACTGGTTTCCTTGTAAGATTGATATGTTCTTAGAAACTGGCCTTATCCGCATCAGAAAAACATGATCTAGTCTCACCTGCTACGTGCTGTCAGATTGTGATGTCCTTGCATTGTGCTTGACCAAAATTTTAACAAGCTCACTCCATTATTCAATTTTGTAGCCGATAGGAAGTATTGCTGAAAGGTTTCATGCTTTGTGCTTGAAGGATAGTGGCGTTCTATACGAGGATCCTTATATCCAGGTTTACTATAAGATGCTTCTTTTGTAGTATTTCTTATTTTCCGTGCGGGTTTTAAAAGTTTAAAGCTTCAACAAGAACTGAGGTAATTTTGTTGTTAAATACTACCCCAGATTGGCATTAAAGCAGAGTGGCGAGGACATCAAGGACGAGTTGTTCTTTTCTTGGGAAACAAGAATACTTCTCCACTTGTTTCTGTTCATGCTATAATATTGCCTCCGTCCCATTTAAAGATAGAGCTCTCATTAGTCCCGGATACTATTCCTCCCAGAGCGCAGGTGAAGACTTTGTAATTCTTGCAATGAACCACCACCTGTTGGTTTATCTATTGTCTACTCTTATCTTCTGTTCTTATTTGTTAATGCCCTTCACATTTGTTTGCACTTTTATCATTTTGTGTTTATAGGTGCAATGCCCTCTTGAAGTTGTGAATCTCCGCCCTAGTAGGGACGTGGCAGTTCTTGATTTCTCCTACAAGTTTGGTAACAATATGGTACTTCTTACACATGCCATTTTGAGTTTTTTTTGCCAACAATGAAACACAAAGCTTGGTGATATTGTTGACTTATTTTTCTTGTGATAGGTCAATGCCAAGCTTCGCCTTCCTGCTGTCTTGAATAAATTTCTTCATCCTATATCAGTTTCTGCTGACGAGTTTTTCCCTCAATGGAGATCACTTTCAGGACCACCTTTGAAGCTCCAAGAAGTGGTATGTAAAATTTGCCCTCTTTGGAGTTATAGTAAAATGTTATTTCAACGAAAAGTTCATTCTTTGTTATCATGTTCTTCTTATATGCTCATTACTCTTTTGCCTTATACAATGGTTGGAGTTCTCTATTAGTATCAAATTTGAATTGATGGTGATGAGATGTTAGGTATTGTCACCACAACCTTCATGTGAGGTGGGACAATTGACTCATCATCTCATTGCAGGGAAAGGGTGAAAATTTCTTAAGTACAAGCTATACACTAGTGTGATGCGCAGGAAATTATTAAGTTTTTAATTCTTTTATATTCCCCTACCTCTCTCATGGGAAATTAAGAAGTTTTTAATTCTATTATATTTCCCTACCCCTCTCATAGGAAATTATTAAGTTTTTAATTATATTATATTCCCCTATCTCTCTCATATTCATGAGAAATAAATTTGTATACACTGGGAGACAACTTCAAATGCTGGGCTTGGCATTGGAGTCTCAGCATCCGCATCTTTTTGCACACAAAATATGGCCACCAACACCACCAATATTATCACAAAGAGTTTCATCTCTTAAGAGGGAAACCGGTTTGGAACCTTTTACAACCACCCGATTAGGTAGGTTTTCAAGAAGAAGCTACGGTGTTGTTTGGAGTAGTATCAATGACTTCAAAGATGACAATCATCTGTTCCTCTCCGAGATGACAACAAAACCAAAAATGAAACCTTAAATAGAAGATCTAGATCTGCAAGAAATGAGAGGAAGTGTAATAGACTTCCAATTAAACCTGGAAACTGAACAACCTGGAAATTGAACAGTGTTTAAGGAAATATATTAATTCTGAGATGGTCATCTAATTGTTTTAATAATCTTTAATAACCTGAAAGCCGAATAGTTTTTAGAACCTTGAATTCAATGGTTTGAAGGTAAAATTGAACTTCAGAAAATAAAAGGTTGTAATTGACAAGAAGACGGCTAATAAAGTGGTTAATAAAGAGTGGAAGTTGACAGGAAGTACAATAGATGAGTAATAAAGTGGTAATAAAGGGTGGAATAGTAAATGTGTATGTATTATAATGAGGGAATAATAAAATAATTAAAAGTAAAATTAGAATAGACAAATGATGAGGTGGCGCAATATTTTGCAAACAGGATGCTTCAGCTTTTATATGTTGTAATAGATTTACAATTATCCCATTTATTCTTGTGATCAGATGTTGCGGAATATTTCTCACCTGGGGACATACAAGAGAAAACCCTTGGGCTATGCCTATTCCTCTGTTAGTATTAATAAAATCTCTTTTACCTATAAAAAAACCACTCACCCTAATATGCCTTCTTCTCACTGTTTAAGAATAAAAGTGAAAAAACTTCAACATATGGGAATCAAATTATTGTCGGTATCCAGTGTTGTTCTTTTTGTGTATATGCAAATCCCAGGTAGCAGTATCGTCTCTGTTCTTTAGCTACTGCGTTCATCATATTGACAATTAGCATACTCATGTTTTCATGTCAACTGTGCAGGTTAGAGGCGTAAGACCAATGCCTCTCCTGGACATGGCAAATTTATTCAACAGTTTTCGGTTGATGGTATCTCCAGGACTTGTAAGTAGCTCTTAAAAGAAAAGAGAAAAATGTTGAATTTTTCTTGCATCTCAGTCAGTTGTATGGAGCTTTTCATCGGTTATTTCTCTGTTATAGGACCCAAATCCTAACAATCTTGTTGCAAGCACGACATATTATTCAGAAAGTACGATGGCCATGCTCTGCTTGGTAAGCAATATCCATCCAGTTTCAGCACTTAACTTTTTACATTTTTATTAACGATTCTTATCTAGTCCATAAGACTTCAAGTGAATTGAAGCTGTCTGATCAATATTTGGAGAAATAAAGTTAAAGAATATCCGTTCATACAATGCACAAGTGGAATAAATAATGAGAGACATACTTTTTTTTGCAAGTACTTTCTTAATATTCCATGCGGATAAAGCGAATGTTTGTGATGTTTAGTTTAATATAGCTTGTACCTTTGTTGTTTGGAGTAGGTTTTCTTTTTCACCTTTGTTGTTTGAATGCCTTTTCTTTTCTGATGAGCAGGTTCGAATTGAAACTGATCCCGCAGACAGAACCCAGTTGCGTATGACAGTTGCTTCAGGGGACCCAACATTGACATTTGAGTATGTGTTTCTATTTCCTGGTCATGCGCCGCTAACCCGAGTTTTTATACCCTAGGTGAATTTTTCTGATCGCTAATGTGCAGGTTGAAGGAGTTCATCAAAGAACAATTAGTTAGTATTCCTACAGCATCGCGTGCTCCAATGCCAGCAACACCTGCACCTCCAATACCTCAACCAACGAGTCCAGCAGCAGCACTAACGGATCCTGGAGCCATGCTGGCTGGTTTACTGTAACAAAGGTGAAGGGTGAGTGAAGCGTGACAGTTTGTTCATTATACACTTGTAAACCTGATTTATACAGCTGAGCCACCCATATGTGCCTCAAGCTATGTGGTGGATGAAGAAATCAAAATGCAAGGGCTGGCGGAATGGTGAGCTAATTTAGTAATCGGCTGAGTGGGATTTCCATGGGGGCGGTCTCGGGATTTTGAGATTCTTTCTGTGCAAAAAAAATTGTGCCTTGGTGAGGTTTTTCTCTTTTTGGGGTGAGGGTTCTTTATTATTATTATTATTCTTGATTTTTTTTCCCCTTCCCTGTAACACTGGATTGGTTTCTGTAGCATAATATTTTGCCTCATGTAAGATAGTTTGCATGAATTAGAACCAGTTGTAATAGTTTTTGCATTTGTTTGTTAATCCATAGTAATATTCTTAATAAGAGCAATTATTATTGGACGGCACAACAGTGCAGATGTTATTTTCCATTTTTACTTTTCCCTGTTGTTTTCCAACACCGCAAGAGATTATTAATACAGAGATGAGACCTCTTCCTGCACCAACTACCAACTGCCTCATCAGGATAAAAAGAAAAGCCCCGAAGGGTCTCAGTTAGGTTGTTGGAGATTCCCTATAGCATCAAATCATAATTTGGAAGGAAAAATGGTTCTTATTAGACTTGAAAATATGAATTTGAAGTCCAAGCTTTATGTGGTAGAAAGAAATTGAACCTTTTAAGGTTTCTTTGGTGCAAACAGTTACATGCGAGAGAGAGAGAGAGGACTACAGAGGGCTAAATCCTACCCATGAGCATCCAGTTACATTTACTCGGCCAATCACATCACACCGTCCTAAAAAATGTTATTTTACAATAATAAAACTACAAGCCTATTGCCCATAAGTTCGCTACTTTCCGACCAAACCAATGCTCAAGTAATTCGAAGTTATTGACCCAAACTGATTGCAAAATTTTATATATAAATATATATATAAATAAATCTATGATTTATACAAGCAATTCAATGAGACAAGCACAAAAAAAGGCCTGCTTATCTTCCAAGATAATTGGAATACTTCTGTAGTTTGTAAAATGATGCAACTCCCCGTAATTGGTTAGGGAACAAATTAACCATTTTAAATAGTAATTTGCGACCTCCTATCATGATCAAACCCACCAATCCTACATTCAAATAGCCAGTCTTCCAAACTTACCAATGAGAAACTGGATCATCAAAAAAAAGAGCAGTTGTCAGGAAGCAGTAGGAACTGCTAAGGCCATTGAAACATCGGCCATGGCATTAACAAAATTTCTCCAAGGTTAAACAAGAATGGAGACCGAACTTTCCCATTCTCATCTTTCCCATCATCAATATTGCCAAATGCGGTTCAGTACGCAACTATCTCACCTGAGAGATCTCCCTTCGAAATTGACTAGCTAAGAGCAGACTATAAAACCAAAATCTTGAAAGAACAACTAGATTAGCTACCGCCACTCACGGCAATTTCCACACCTCCAACTGCCTTCCCCAGATGATAATTCCACCCAAGGTGAGCAGTTTCTGTGTATCTGTAACCCACAAATCTCACAAGAAACATCAGGGGCTGGTTCTGTATGCAAACACTTCTGACAATGCACCATATTAACAATAGGGTTTGCAGAATTTTCAGGTTCTGAATGATTACTTAAAGTATCCGCCATTCTATACTGTTCAGGGACTTCGTCTTGTGAAATTCTATCAGAGGGATTTTCCAAGCACCCTGACCAATTCCCAGCCGTATCAACTCCATCAAATTGGCCAACGTCGTCAGACTCCAGCAACTCTGTAACAGTGAAGTAGGTTTGTGGTTCAAATTCCATATCTTCATAATTAAAACCTTGATAGTCTAACATCATCTCACTTTCAACATCCCACTCTGCTTGAGGAGACGATGCTCTCTGTGTAGGTTTCAAGCTATTGACTTCAAGGTGTGTGGATAATTCAGCATGAGAAAGATTACTTCCAGATAAGCCATCTACATCCCCCTCACGCTTCACATGCCTCCTGACTGGAAGTTTTTGCGGCCCTGGCCCAGAAGCAGTATTCCATTCATCCACTCCTGGATCATGCTGTGTAATTAACTCAACTCTGGAAAGAGAGAAAAGAAGGGGATCATATTCTTGTTTTGACGTTTCCGCCATGGGAAACGATGGAGTCCCAGGTTCACACTCTACAAATTCTCGTCCCGAAACTTCCCCCGTGAGAAATACCGATTTTGCAGGTTCACACTCAAATTCAGAAATCATTCCCGAATCAGAGTCTCCTCTTACATGCCCTTGCTTCATATCCCTTGAGCGTGTCTTCTTGCCCTCGGGCAGATTGTCTTTAAGGTCCACGTAAGGACACAATGGTGACCTTATCCTACGACACTTGCAACACTTGAAGCCTGTTACATCGAAAATTTTTGACTCTTCAAGTTCAACAGCTTCAGCATGGTACCATTCTGCCAGGGAGCATAAACATGATGCGTCAAAAAATAACCCAAAAAAAAAAAAAAACCACCCACCCACACAGAGAAAGAAAGATGTAAAGTAGGTATTTTAAGTGAACAGCATGAAGCTCACAATCAGGAGTAACTTACTTTGGCAAATTTCACAGCAAATATACATAAGATCAGACCTATATGGCTTATGGCACAAGTGACAAACAGGTTCCAACCGATGGACATCCAAACTGCCCTTCAAAAGAATATTTTTAAGCCTGAAATCAATGCCAGTGTCTTCAGAGTTTTTCTTCTTCCATATAACACCCCAAGAACACGTCCGGCGGCGGCTTTTATTTGCCAAACTAGAATTAGAAGCAGTGTGCTTCAACTCAGAACTAGTGTGCTGAGTTCTGACAGATGCTAATGATTGATTACTACATGCTTGCCTTCTGCCCTTAGTGGCTGCAGTCAAATTAGGACAATCTCGCCTTTGCAATGCCGGGGGAGTGATCGGAGATTCATTACTGATTTCTTTCTGAGCAAAATCCTTTGCATGGTAACAGTGCTTGCATGTAATCAAGAACTCTACTTCCTCATTCATGCACATTGTTGAAATCATGGTACAGCCTTCATGACAATAACCTGACCACAATAAGGCACAAGTTACAATCATTGCTCAACAAATCATCTAAAAAAAAGTTTGCAAGATTTTGAACAGGAAAGATAAGGGCAAAATTTACAAGGTAATTTTATGTATATTCGTCAGATGCACTCGTAAAATTTGATGAGTTAAATATTATCCTATCAGATTCAAAGAGGCAAAAATTCATTTTAAAAATTTGACATAAAACATTCTGGATGGGAGACATTATGGCTCAGTTAAAGCACCTTGGCATGCACCGCACTTGACCGCATTCCTGAAAGTCACATCAGGGAAAAGTTAATCAGCTTGGACTAAATTGGTGCAGATTAGAGAATAAAAAAATTGTAAAAATTAAAACAATGTATAAAATAATTACCCAATTAAAACATCCAGCTGACACGAGGAACAAGAGCACACGTCCAATTTATCTCTCTTGCAAATAAGATAGAAAAATATATCTCGACGGGAAGCTTTCAAGCGCCTTCTTTGTAACTTGATTGATAAATCCAAGGGCTCCTCACCAGAGAGCAAGGGTACTTTATCAGAACTTTCTTCATACTCTTTGATCAAGTATAAAGGAATGCGAGATTCAGAAAACCAATACTTGTCTTTTCCATCTTGACTTTGCTCAATCTCAATGATATTCTTCATGACACGTGAAGGAAGATGCTTTTGGTTCCGAAAAGCAACTGCATATCTGATCTTGTTTTCCACGATTGTTTTAGCACAAATGGCAGCATTTCTGAAAGCAGAAGCTTCTGTATCTAGTACCTTTCCATCCTGAAGGTTCTGCTCAGGCCGAAGAAAATCACTCCATCTCAAATGAAAGTCCAAGTATCTGACCTGAAGCGAATTCCAATTTTCTACTCAAAAAGTCGCAAACTTATAAAGATAATTCAACATTGCATAAGACCTATAGAATTTGCTAAATCAAGAGAAAGGTTGGCAGAGATAGCAACAAAAAAATAAGATAAGAACAAACCTGAAATGCAAGCTGTGATGCATTCTTACTCATTTCAACAGCAGCTCTCCAAACCAACCGCCTGCTTCTTCGAGGAATCTCAGAACTATCAGCATAATCAATGCCAGAAATCTTTCTCCAACCACCTAAGGAGCCAGAATATGATTTACACTCTTTCCCTTAATTTCATAAATGAAACAACATATGAATTAAAGATGCTTATTATAATAATGGAGCATTTACTATATGGTGTTATAATGATTAAAAAATTGCTTAGAATGAGGGAATTACCAAAGGATTATCTTTCAGGAAGGGAAGAGCTAAGGAGTGCTAGTTACCTTGGCGAGCTGCTTTTTTGACCACCAAGCGTGGCAAAATTGCTTTCTGAAATATAAGCTTCGATAGCTTCCCACCTTGCCACCAGACAAAACTTTGGTCAGGGCAACCATCAGCTGTCACTTCAGAGGCAGCAGACTGTTTTCTGCTTCTCCTTCCACTAAGTCCACGTTTCTGTGTTGTTGCAACAGTGCATGTTGCATTTTGAACCATAGAAGAGTCAACTAACGAACCATCCACCAGTTTAACCCAGTCCCCAGAAAGAGCAATGATGCTAATGTGTTCCTCAAGCTGCAAATAAAGACAGATTACGAACCAAACTATAGATGCCACATGCAGAAACACGCCTATAAAGACATTTATCAGGTAAGATTTCACAAAAAGTACAAAGAGGCACTGTGTAGTGCCCCCCGGATTATGGAGGATGGTGAATGGGATTTCACATTGCTTACAAGAGAGAAGGCATTGCAATCTATAATGATTCCAAGGGGCTCTAACTGTAAGACTAGTCTATTTTTTTATATGATCATTTTACTGGAATTTTTTGTTACACATGCTCGAGAGGTGTGGACTTGGAGCGAGATGGTATTTTTTTATCAAAATTTGCATCTCCACTGTATGTTTCTCTATCTTGGTGAATGGTACCCCAATGGGTTTCTTTGGAAGTTCGAGGGGTTTGAGGCAAGGTGATCCCCTATCTCCATTACTCTTTGTTTTCATAATGAAAGTTTATAGTAAAATGATCGCAAGTCTTGTGGAAGGTGGATTTTTATCTGGATTTGTCGTGGGGGATGCAAGAATCGACAAACTTGAGATGACTCACCTCTTATTTTCAGATGATACTCTTGTCTTTTGTGGGGCTAGTCATAATCATATTCAAGCCTTGCATGCTCTTTTACTTTGCTTTGAAGCGGCTTCGGGTTTGAAAGTGAATCTTGTCAAGTCAGAATTAGTTCCAGTTGGAAATGTCCAAGTGTTTTGAGCTTGGCCAATATTTTGAGATGCAAAGTCTCCACCTTACATATGGATGGAGAGGAATGGTCGGAGTTTTGAGGATCATTAACGGATAATGGACGAGATTAAAACTTTTTTTCTGCATACATTATTCCATTGGTCAATTGTAATAGACTTTAATGGCATGAACGTACATAATTTTCTTGTATCTTTAGACAGTCATGCATAGGTGTGGTTCTTATATATGTCCCATGTACTTGGCTTCGCCTAATTTTAATAAAATTCCTATTTACTAACAAAAAAAAACATGCATATTCATTTAGACAAGAAAAGTTGTGTTACCATGCCAAACAGGCCCACCCAAAACTATATAGGCCAACTAGACTATAAATCAAAAGTAAATCAAAAAGCAAAAGAACTTACTTCAAGTAACAGAGTCTTTATTGCACGGCAAGTTGAAGCATGCTCTACTTGTTTATGCCATTGCTTTCTGTAACTAGCACTCTGAAAGGGACCAACTATCAGACCATGTAAACTCTCCTCCATGTATAAAATGTACGTTGCGATGCTGGCAAGACTCCTTTCTCCACTATTAACGGGACGAAGGCCCGCAAGGATCTTCATAGCACCTTTTGTGGCACTCAAGCAAGCATGGTTTAACATGCATCCCCTCTTGCTTGAAATAGAGGCCTTACAAGAAAGACACCAACCACACCTCTCCCTTGGAACCTCCACAAGCTTCTTTTCAGAACTTGGCCAGAAGAAACGAGAGGCTGTTAATGAGAATGCTTTTGCCTGTAAAAAATTGTTGGTAGATGCAACCTTCCTCGAGTTTTCCAAAGCATGACCCTCGGAAACCCGAGTTTCCTCTGATGAAAGAACAGCTAGTTTAGCAGAAGCAGACGCAGCAAACTCTCCATGCATGTAATTATTGATGTATGCTTGAGGTTTATGGAAAGACCCCAAGTATAAAAAGTCAACAACTGAATTGTTGTCACTCTTTCCAGAACTTGCTTGATTACCTTCTTCGCTTTGAGAGACCAAATTCATAGGAAAACACATACCATTCACATACCTAGTACAACTTCCATTGTTGTTTCTGGAGGTGCATGTAGTAAGGTCTACTGCATCTGATCTGTCAACCGAACTTTGGTGGGTTAAGTCAGATGGATTGGCTCGATGTCTTTCTGAACCATTAGAAATTTCAGACTTCATTTTCATCCTCTCAGTTAGGTTCATATCCATAAGTGTGCATTCCTGTTGCATTCTATCACCACCACCATGAGATTCAGAAAGTCCAATCCGGGTAATCTCATCTGAGGAGACCCTGAGACATGATGTTCCCACATTATCTGTGCTGCTTTGGTTTTCATTATACACAACATTCCCTGCCTCAAGCATATTAGGAACTCTCCGTTCTTCCTTGCAAGGAGGGAATAAGAGGGTAGGAAGTTGTGCATTATCCTTTATATGGGCCAAGTTTATACACACTTCATTCATCACTGGAAGAGGTAAGACACTTTCAGGAATAGACCAATGGTGCAAAATTGCCTTACACACCCCCAAGTATAAAGCTGTATGTTGCACGGATGAACAAAGAGCTTGCAGGACCTTTGGAATGTCATTCTGATTGTAATATCTGAAATATGGTTCTGTATCTATAGAATCCCTAAGCCTGCGATAATCAATATTTTTTATCATAAGCCCATGAAAGGGTTGAAGAGAATTTCAAAAAATGTGGAGTCATTCAAAGCAACGCATAAAGATGGAATTGAGATTTTTTTAAAAATAAAGTTTGAGATAAGGTGGGGGACTCGAGAACTAAAGTTAAAAAACCCAGAAATTCGTAAAGCAAGAAAACAATTATGATTCTAATACAAACAAAAAGGTTCAACAAACATTTTGTATAGCATAGCTAACACTAAGGGGGGGCTAAAACAAAGATGTTGAGAACATACACCAGTAGGTGGTCGCAAGCACCCAAGAAGATCCGCTCATACAAATCGATGCCAAATATTTCTGCACCTTTAAGTGATGTTCCAATTGCAATATTCGGTGCAATCTTATTAATAGTGCACTCTGGACAGTACCAGAGCCCTTCTGGTATAAACATTTTCATCACACCTATACACCTTGAATGGTATGCTGATGGGCACCCGTCACAGCAAAGCAAGGTCCCATCCATGCCACAAAGCCGACATTCATCACTATTTCTATCCACATCGACATCAGCAACATCCACATTGTGTTTAGTACCTTTGAAACCTGAATAATTTAAGTTACCCAATGACTTTGTGTTGTGGGTTTCTGCAATAATCTCCATAGCTTCTCTGCCCTTGCAAGCAGAAGTTTTGGAATATCTGGGGTGGACCCTTCTAGGCCCATTTTCGTGAGTGGTTGCTTCTGTGTCATAATCTAATCCGACTTCTGATTCTTCACGCATGTCAATCTCAGCTCTTATCTCAGCTGACTCCAAGACATCATCACACAGTATTTGTAAAACCATTAACTTCCTACCTGCAGGTAGGCAATAATACTCCCCAACTAAAACCTCATCATAAAATCCTCTCCACTTAGGTCCCTTTGTGTGTCCCATAACTGTTAAATAGTGGACCAGGTAAATGGGCCAAGTCAATGTATCGAGCAAGCTCCAATCAATGCACCTGAAAGATAAATGGGGGAGGCAAAAACTGAATTTCTAAGAATGGAAATTAGCAATGGAAGCACATTTCACATGTAGTTTTAATATTAAAATAAAGGTGTACGTGATGATGTTAAAAAAAATCATGTTTATATCATATGATAAGATGGAAGGGTGCGCACAAAAATGGAAATCTCACACAATCACTTAAGATAGACAAGCCAAAATCCTCATCCCAACATCAATTCCAATGGGCAGACCACTAAAACCTCTCTGTTCAATTGCTTGCCAACAGGAAGGTAACAAAACTGTGCATTACCACACAGCTTGATTGAATGGAATAGATGCATCTGGCACAATTTGAATCCAGTATTGTACGGACCCAAATGTAGAAAAAACAAACCTATTGCACCTTCCTTCGCAACCAACTGTAACAGCTTGAAAAATTACTTCTAAGATCCCCTATGGAGAGGAATAACAGTGTGCATAGTCGATTCTACCAAAACATCCTTTGCACGAGAATTCTAACACAACTTCATTAGAATTTAAATTGTAACTTCAAGATACTGGTTTTCTCAGCCAAAGACGTAAAGAGATGAAAACAAGTACATCAAGCATTTTGCTCATGAAAAAAGAATAAGTACCTCAAGCATTTTGAGGCAAGCTCCAAGCCATCCAATGAGAGTGTTTCAAGATGACGCCTCAATGCACGCATCAAAGAAACGTGAACAGCATCCAACAATGTGTTTGGAACACAACAATTAAGCGACCCCACAAAATCATCTAAAGAAAATGGGCTCAAAAACAAGGGGATGCTTAAGGACCGCAAGAAACCATAAACAGAGAAAAGATTGGAAACATACTGCTCCGGCACACCTACAGTTCCTGAAGAAGGTGGCAACTCCGGTGGTGGGATGGGTGGGGTCTCTACATTGAATCCCGAATCACTCGAATCACTCGAGGAATCTTCATAGCCTTCAAGTTCTCCCCCATCATTTTCAATTGCCACCACACCACCCATCTCACTTAATGTGGAAGTATCAATCTTATCCGCTCCATTTGTCAAGCCGTACCCTTCCTTCTCGAATTGGCTCTTACTGTTTGCACTAATTTTCGATAGTAATTCATCTAATTTCTTCTTCCTTCTATTCAAATCAGCGTCGAAGTCACTATCTCCCAAAATAAATCCACGAACCTCGCCGCTATCCAAGTCCTCGCAGTCCCCGTCCTCGTAATCGACCCTATACAATCCCTGGTCGTAATGCGAAACTCTCCCAAGAAAAACCCCACTGCCACGGAATTCCTTCAGCACGTACCGTCCCACCAAAGCCACGGGTCTTCTCTCAAAGGCCTGGTTCTTGGTGTTGGGGCCCAGAGCAATGTTTTCGTCCTCGTTTGGCCTCCGTTTCCTCGGCCTACCCCTCGATCTCGCCACAGGAGGGTCCATTATCCGAACGATTTAGAGCATGAATCGCCTCGGACCTCAAATCCGTATTTTTCACTATTCTTAAAGTGCTGCAAAAGGTAGGGTTTTTGCAGCCCCTACAAACCAAAACAAAAATGAGACCGATCAGTACAAAATTCAATTAATTGGTAATCCCAGAAAAAAGTCGGTTTGGTATTTGAATCAAAGCGAGAAAAAAATATGATGTTCGGATTGATACAATGCAAATTTTGAAACGTATTGTTGGGAGATTAATCGAGAATACCTGATTAGGGTTAAAGAAGATGTCTATGCGGCTATTTGGGGTAGAGAGAACGGGAGAGATAGAGTCGAAGCCCTAAAAGGAGTGAACAACGACCTCTCTTCACTCTTCTAGCGAGTTCTGTGTAATCTTGACTCGGAACCCGCTCACTGAGTCCGAGTTTGAAGTTTGATATCAACCCGTTTGAGTCCTGATGCACTCGGATTTTAATAAGAAAAATTCTATTTATAATCTTAAGTGGAGACTGCGTAATTGCATATGTAATTTTATTGATGAATAGAGATCAAAAAGAACAAACTATTATTTTAAAAAATATATTATTATAATTTTAAAATATTTAAAATATAATTATATAGATTTATATGAGTAGTCTTTATTTAAAAATTATATGTAAACTAACTCTTTTAATAATAACAATAATACACGATCTTTTTACCTATTAAAACATTTAAAGTTGTAATTAAAAATAATGATAAGATGTTGGCATCCTCGTAACGAAACCCATGGGTAATTTATACTATTTGAAACCAAAAAAATAAAAATAAAATGAACAAAATATAATTTATTTAATAGAGAAATTATATTTGTAATTTTAGAGTATGGAATATTTGCGCACTTTTTTAAAATAATGAATAAATCTGAAACCTACTTGAAAAATATATTTTTCTAGTGATGGCCCCACTTTTATTTAAAGAGTATGTGTAGGACATATACACCCAATAATTATAATTTATATATAGTATTACCCTATTTAATAATCTCCACTGCACTAGAATTTGTGAGATGTGTTTTTAGCTTTTGTGTTAAAAAAAAATTGTGAGATGTGTTTTTAATTGTGTTTTGTAAAAGTAGTTTGGAAATTTTGAAATAAAAGTTTTTCGAATTATATGTTGTATTTTGAATTTGTCAAAATAGATTAAAAAAAGTAACATATTATTTGAATATAGATTTTAATATATTTTATTTTGGTTTTTGTAAAAAAAAAAAAATAATTTCTCTTTTATTGACTTTTCATTAAAATTTAGGCAAATGATTAGATAAAAAATTGAAATATTACTTTTTTTTAGATTGAAAAATGTTTGGTTTAAAGTTGAAATTTATTTTTTAAATAAGGAAAATTATTTATATAGTCCTATAACATGTAAGCTTTGTGCATTTCCTTAAGAAAAAATTAGATAAATCTCAAGACTAGAACACATATGAAACAAACTCATTTTTAATGATGGCTCTCACTTTTTTCAAATAGAATACATAAAATTTGTACACTTTAAGACTATTTTTGAATAATGAGTAGGGGTGGACAAAAACTCCAACTACTCCGACTTCGACAAATATTCATTCCGACTCCAATTTTGATATTGGAAGATTCAGAATTTGAAGTTTGAGTTCAAAATTGGACAGGACTCTATGGTATTAACTCCTATTCCGATTAATAATATAGTTCAAGCAAAACTCAAAGTCAACAGAAATGCCAAAAAAAAAAAAAAAGATCTTCCACTTCAGCTGCTTTTTTTTTTTTTTTTCCCTTTCCCTTTGACTTAAAATAAAACATAAGGAACAGTTTCATATAATATATTAAACGAACAATGTGCTGAACGGAAATATAAATAAAAAAAAAAAAAACCCTGCGCTAGTAATACGACTCGGAGAAAGAGCGAGTCGACTCTGAGTTTGTCCCAACCCAAGAAATTTCGAAAATAACCCCAATTTAAAACACGCTTTGACACTTCTGTTTAAAGAAGGTGCATTTAGGTACGTACACAGAACTCAGAAGCACAGGAATTAGACCCAAAATGGCGGGAATATTTTCCCACTTAATGCCATTTTCCCGCCGGTAACTTCGATCTTCAAACTTTTTTATTGGCAACGGCCACATTACAGTTTCTGATTTTATATATATATATATATATATATATATCCAAAATTTTAACCCCAAATGGATGGATGTGATGAGTGGATATTTAGATGCTAATTATTCGAATCATAAGGATTTGTAAAAATTGAGAGTCTATTATTCTCCATATATCTTTTATTTATTTGACAATAATCTTTCCACAAGTAACTCCATCTATATTGGATCGATTGGTTTGAAATCACATATAGATACAATTTAAGATGGTTGGAAACTTGGATGTACAATCTATAACTACCCATGGTACGTAAAATGATTCATTTTAAATTTTGGGTTCAAATGTTAAAAAAACAGTCATGCTAATGTATTGAATTGAATTGAATTGTGTTACATGTCCTTACAATTTTACGTATAATATTTATTTTTTCAATTTTTTTTAATTTTAAATTTAAATTTTCAAATTTCAGAATTTTAATTTTTTTTTTTAAGTACACATAGTATTTTTCAATTGAATTTGATACTCGTTTAATGAAAAAGTTACTAGTTCCATCAATAACACAAAGAGTAATGTCATAATTCAGTGTAATTAAAGTGTACATTCAAAAAAAAAAAACTGCACAAAGAAAGAAAAACACGAAACTCGATTATACATAAAAAAAAAAAAAAAATCAATCTTAAGAAAAATAAACATTTTACTAAATTTACAATCTTTTAAGTTCCCAAGTTCAAATGTTTTTAAGATAGAGCTATATTTAGTTCCTCAAATTCTTCTAGTGTGGGTGCTGTGTTGCAAGATGACAAGGGCTGTATGAACATGACAATGTCTAGAAGGGAGTTTTTTTTTTTTTTTTTTTTAATAAAAAGGATTTCATTCCATTCATTTAAGAGGACATACAATTTTGACTTCAAACAACAAGTCAATTACAAACGTTAGTAGAATCTCAGTATACTATTGTGACTGACATGGTTTTGTCCAGACGGCTTATCTCTAAAGACCGAAGTCTAAGAGATAGCACAACTCTGTTCCCAACAGAGTTCACAGTAACCAAATATAAAACTCCATACCTAACTAGATTGAGTATGGAGAAACCAAACCCCAACATCACCGACTAAGAGGAGGGGGGACAACACCCTTTGGACCTAAGTCCGAAGGGACAAATGTTTTTGGATTTTTTTGTTTTCTTGAAAATAAAGATAATGTATAAATAAATTACATAGAGAAAACATTGTAAAAAGGAAAAAACAGTGCACAAAAAATACCTCGGAAGGGAAAACCGACGGTCGGTCTTGGGAGATCTAGAGTCGCCGATTCGAGAGCTGCCGCGCGTTGCAACGGCAGAGAGCTCCTTGGTGGCGCGTGAGGGCCACGCGCCGACGGGCTTCGGAATTTTCGTCCCGCGCGTGCAGGCTACACTCCACTCCGGTTGGGGCCATGTTCGGTGGACGTGTAGATCAGCGGCTGAGCAACCTCCTGGTGGGGCGCGTGTTGGCTATAGGGACCCCGAAGACCACGAACGGCGATTCTCCAATTATTTGGCCTGAAAAACGAAAAAGAAAAAAATAAAATACAAAGGAAAATCAGAGAAGTAGAGGGAAAGAGTGAAGGGGGAAGGAGCCGAAGCTCCCAGCCCCTCTAGCCGGTCTGAATGCGCTGGGTTTAGAGAGAAAGTTGCGGTCTGGGTAAGGGAGCTCCCCTCCTCTCTCTTTCTTTAAACGATCGCCAAATAAATAATATTAGATATGGAGTTGGGTGTGCATGAGGTGGAGGATATAGAAGCGCTTGTTATTCTAAGGGATTTGCAATTAATTTCTCACCTAGGTATTTCTCACTTGATTATATAGGATGACTCACTTGATGTAATGGAGGCTATTTGCTCAAGGGGGAGGATCTAAACAGGTGCAATCTTTTAATTCATGAGGTGAAGAAGGTGTTGTTCAGTTTTATTTATTTTGAGGTTCTTCATGTTGGTAGACATGGCAATGAGCTTGCACGTCTTCTAACTCGACAAGCATGGTTTGTGGATGACACTTTGCAGTGGTGGAATAAACCTCTAGATTTTATTCGAAGTAGTCTTGCGGTGGATGTAGCGGCTCTTTTCTGATAGTTGTTGTTTATTAATTGGTTGTTAATGTGCCTATGATGGTGTATTATGTATTGAACTATGTTTCTATGCATGAATGCATAAGCTTTTTATTCTAAAAAAAAAATTACCAATGCATACAATAACACAAATAATTTTATTTGCAGTCATACGAAATTAATTGTATAGTTTTGCCTTCTTTATGTCCTATTTTTTCAAATTAATTAAAATTAAAACACGGAAAACAAATATGAAGTTAAGTTTCTTCTTCACGTTTTCTTTTAAACTTATAAGAAATTTTAAAATTTAGAAAAAAAACTGTCTCAAAACTTCAAAGAAAATTAAAAATCCTTTAGGATCATGCCTGCTTCGCCCGTCTACTCTCGAATAAATTACTCACTCAACGTTGTCCTCCCCTTCCTTCCTAAAAATGTTGGTTTGGCATTTAAGCATCCTCAAATAAAAAGTTCTTCATAGGGTTGGGCGGTGGGTTTCCATAATCTGATCCACCCAACCTATAGGGATAATGGGCCTCAGTCAAGCGGGCAGATTTCCTAAAAAAAATAAAACAAACGGGAGGAGGGTGGGTTGGGCTTTAGTCTGCTCGTTTGATTGTGTGTGTGGAAAAAAAAACCCTAATCCTGACCCACTTTCTTTAGTCCCAATCACCCATCATTTTTTTCTCCTCCCCAAGTCTCAACTACTAATTTGTCATCTTCATCTTATTCTTCTTCGGCCTCTATTCGTCTTCTCTTTTTCTACTTCTCTACTTATCATGTTCTTCTTCTTCTCTCCTCCGTCTATCTTCTTCTTCTCTGCCTGTAGATTGAGGACATAGACGTGCTACCCGTCCACCAGCAAAGGGATGGAGTCTTGAAGGGGACAGGAGTGGGGGCGGGTGAGGGTGTTATCCAGCCATTGAGAGTGGATAGCAGCTCTAATTCTTCACGTGTTCTCTATTTTAGGAAATCATGAATAACACATTTTGTATAACAAATATCAATCCACAATATTTGAAGCTATTTGACTTTTATAGAAAATCATGAATAATATCAATCCCATATTTTTGAAGTTGTAACCTCCTATAGTGTCCTATTTTCCATGAAATGAAAAATATATCATTTAAAAATCCTTCAAAGGTGACTTACTTTTATAAACCCTAGACCTTAACATAATACCCAAGCTCAATGCTTCTTAAGCCCATATTCTAAAAAACAAAGATGCTTAAGTACTAGTGTGCACCTAAGTAAAGGTTTATTTTTATCCAATTTTGAGCGTAAAGAACCTTATATATGTCCATAAAACCTCTTTCCCTCTGCTTTCTTCCTCACATCTCTTATTCTCCTATTTTTCTTTTCTTTCAGTCGATGCCCCATTTTTCTTTTTTATTCAATTATGAGTTCCTTATTTTTTTAGATAAGTTGTTTTAGTTAGTACAAAATTGAACTTGGGTTGTATGCAAACAATTGTTTTTTTTTTCAAATAAATAATATGCAAACAACCTCTCCCCTTTTATGGTGAAGCAAACATGTATTTGTAGCAATTATGAAGGAAAAGTTGCCTTGCTAGTCCTGGGCCAAATGCATTTGAACTTCCTCTCCCCTTTATGGTGAAGCAAAAGTTGTCTTGCTAGCGATTAAAGAAGCCTTGGTGCTCAAGGCTCACTCTATTGTTCTAGAAGGTGACTCCCTACTGGTTCACAATGCTCTCATAGATCTCTCTGTTAAACTCAACTGGTCCATCCTCACCATTATAAAAGATTGCAAAAATCATCTCAAGCTTATCAAAGATTGGAAATCTGTTCATGTCCCCCGAAGTGCCAATCAAAAGGCACATGAGCTCGCTCAAAAGGTTGCTAACTCACTCATGTGTAATAGCATCACCTAAGATTCTGTCACTCACGACTCTATGTATTGGACCCATACGAGGTTTGATCTCCCTTAGCTTTTCTATACTATCTATATTAGGCTCTTTGTTCTTTTTAATATATTGTTTATTTGAGAGAATAAAAAAAGTAGTATGCAAACAACGGTCTAAGTGATTTTTTAATTTTCCTTGTTCACATGGTTGAGTTGGATGGTGACTTAAGTCTCATCTCTAACTCTTAAAGTGAGAGAAAATATGGTATTTTAGATAGAGAAAGTTTGTTGGGAGTCCAGTGGGGTGGTAACGGCTTTTTGGAGGGAAACTTCTACTGAAAATCGATGGCAATGACGGAAGGAGATACTAAGGAGCTGGAGGATATGTGGGAGAACCTAAGGCTGATGGAGGAGGAGAGCTCAATGATTGAGCTAGGCGGGATGGAAGAAAGGATGCGAGAGAAGGGGGGAAAAGTCTGGTTGGCAAAGTATGGCTTAAGCATATGATAGGGAAGGAAATAATGGAATCCACAATGGCAAGTGTGGAGGGTGAGCAAACCAGCGAAGTTTCAGCAGATCGGAAACAATGTCTTCATCATTTATTTCTTAACCCATGCAAATAAGGCGCGAGCCATGGAGGGAAGCACATGGTTATTTGATAACCACTTGTTTACCCTCAAACTATTTGATGGATTGGCTCAATCATAGACTATGGCCTTTGAGACATAAGTGTTATGGGTACAAATGCATGACATGCCTCTGGGTGCATGAGCAAGGAATGTGGAATGAAGATTGTGAGCTTAGTGGGAAGAGTTTTGGAGATGGATGTCCCTGAGAATGGAATTGGATAGGGTAGATCTTTGAGGGTAAGAATTAAGATCCCACTACTGCAAGCAATAGCACGAGGTCGATTGATAGCAATGAAGGAAAGAAGGTATGGGTGAAATTTCAATATGAAAAATTGCCTCATTTATGTTTTGATTGTGGTTGGTTAATTCATGGGGGATCTGGTTGTAGTAAAGGGGGTGAGAAGAAGGAGGAGAGGTCCCAGTTTGGGTCGTGGTTGCGAGCTGAGAAAATGGTTAAGGGTGGGCTATCAAAGAAAGTCCCGATATAGGAAAGGAAAATTGAGAAGCATTATAAGAGTGAAGGGGATGGGGGAAAATGGAGTAGAGAGAGTAAGGATGTTGGAGAGATGGAGGAGGAAGGGAAGACAACTAGCGTAAGAGGGAAGGGGAAAAATGTAGGTGGTGAGCAATTAGAGGGGGTGGGTGATGGTAGGAATAAGTAGACATAAGGGGAGGGTGCTAATATTGTTCCAGATAGCTGCTTGGGGTTATAAAACAGGGCAAGGAAGTTGGTGATTCTGCAGTGACACATATTGTAGGGTTTACAGGGAAGGGAAAGGTTGTGAGAGTGAGGGTGGAGGAGGAAATAAAGAGTGTGGGGAGCGATCAAAAGAAGGAGGCAGGAACAGGGGAGAAAATGGGGCATATGAATGAAAATGGAAAATGGAGGCAAGAGAGAAAGGCTTACAACCAAATGCTTTGACCCCAAAACTTTTTTAAAAAGGGTGCAAAATGAGGGGGGTGTGAGAACAAAAGGCCTGAAAAAATCAAAGTATGAGAGGGGAAAGGGAGGTGAGGTGTGGTGTGGATGAAAATCAAGGATTGGTAGAGGCTGTGAGGCAGCCCTGCCAGGAGCCATGAAAACTCTAAGTTGGAACTGTCAGAGGCTTGACAACCCCTGTACAGTTCAAGCCCTTTACTTATTAGTAAGGGAGAAGCAGCTAGATATTGTTTTCTCGATGGAAACAAGGTTAAAAGTTAGTATAGATACTGTGTTACTAAGGAGATTGGGTTTTGAAGTGTGTGTTGGGGTGGATTCCAGGGGACAAAGTGGAGATTTGTTACTAATGTGGAGAAAGGAAGAGATGGCAAAGTTGGTTAATTTTTCACAAAGGCATATCAATGTGTTGATTGATGAGGGTTGGGAAAGGTAAATATGGTTATTGACAAGATTCTATAGGAAACCATATTCCAATAATAGAATGGAGTCATGAAAGTTGCTGTCTTCTTTTGAGCTTGAGGTTAATAAGGGTTTGTGCATGGTAGATAACTTCAACGAGATTGTTTGTCAAAATGAGAAACAAGGGGAGAGAAACATAAAGGATGATCGAATGGATAATTTTAAAAGGGTATTGGAATAAGGCAGTTTGACAAATCTTGATTGGGTGGGCAATAAGTATACATGGTGCAATGGACACGAGGATAGTACATTTATTAGAGAAATGTTAGATCGTGCAGTGGCAAACCACACCTGGTTGAATATGTATGCTGAGGTAAAAATGGAGGTCATGGTGGCTTTGTGTTTTGACCATTGTCCTTTGTTGACTAACTGTTAGAAGGAAAACATAAGAGAGGAATAGAAATGGTAGACAATTTAAATACGATATTAGCTGAGATTTGGTTGAGGGGTGCAAATGAGTGATAAAAGAGGAATGGAAAAGAGAGAGGAGGCAGGTGAGGCCATAGGAAAAAATATAATCAATGCTGGTAAGGTGCTAGGGGTTATAAGCCACTGGAGTAGAAATGTAATAAGGGAGGGGAACAACTTATTAAAGAAAAAACAAACCAGTTGAAGATGTTGCAAGAGGCAGAGGGGTTATGTCGAATGGAGGAAATAAAGGAAAAGAGCAGGGAACTTGAGGTAATGCTTGAACAAGAAAACCTGATGTGGAAGGTAAGAAAAAAAAAACACTGGCTTAAGCAGGGAGATAGGAATACTAGGTATTTTCATGCTTGTTCAAACTAGAGGAAGAGAAATAATGCTATAGAGAGTCCAAGATGCTTAAGGGAGATGGGTGAATGCGAAAGAGCAACTAGAAGAGGTTTCCAAGGACTATTTTTCTGGGATTTAAACTTCATCAAACTTGACACCTGAGCAAGTTGAAAAGTATGTCAAGGAGGTATAATTGAAAATAAGGGAAGAGATGAAGAGGAAACTGGAAAAAGCCTTTTTATCTAAGGAAGTAGAGAAAGCCTTAAAGCAAATGTATTCCCTCAAATCACCTGGTTCAGATGGTTTTGGAGTGGATTTCTATAAAAATCACTGGGAGTTGGTGGGGAAGGAAACCTGTGAGGCAATGTTGGAGTTTCTGAATGGGGGAGGGTTGTGTAAGAAGATTAACCATACTTTTTTGGCTTTAATTCCAAAAGTAAATACCCCAAAATCTGTAAAGGCATTCAGGCCCATAAGCCTCTGTAACATGTTGTATAAGTTGATCTCTAAATCAAAGTGCCTTTTTCTGGAAGGCTAATATTTGATAATATAATGATAGTCTATGAATTACTGCATTTGATGAAGACAAAACAAAAGGGTAGGACTGGGAGTATGGCTATCAAACTTGACATGACTAAGGCTTATAATAGGGTGGAATGAGTTTTTCTAAAGGCTATGCTGTTAAGGATTGGTTTTGGTGAAAATATGACTAGGCTGATAATGGACTGTGTAAGTTCTGTTAGTTACTGAGTTTTAGTCAATGGTTAACCTGTCAGAGTTTTTAATCCATCTAGAGGGCTTAGGCAAGGGGATCCTTTGTCCCCTTATCTTTTTCTGATTTGTGTTGAGGGCTTGAGCTAATTGCTAAATAAAGCTAAGTTAGGAAGGATGATCAAAGAAGTTTCATTGGCTAAAGGTGGCACAAAAATCAACCACCTAATGTTTGCAAGCGATTGTGTTGTTTTTTGTAGATCTCAGGTGGAGGAGTGGAGAAGGATTCATGGAATCTTGAGTGTTTATGATGCCTAAGAAGCTGTGTGTGGAGTTGGAGGCAATAATGACCAGAGTTTGGTGGAGACAAGGTAAAAAAAAAAAGGGTATTCATTGGTGGAGTTGGGATAAACTGGGTGAATCAAAAGTAGTGGGAGGCCTCAAGTTTAGAGATATGGAGAATTTTAATAAAGCTATGCTAGATAAACAAGGGTGGAGGCTGATGCAGATGGAGAATTCACCAATGGCTAGAATCTATAAAGAGAAGTGTCTAAAAAATATCAAATACATTGAGGCAAAGCTAGGAAACATGTCATCCTACATTTGGAAAAGTTTGTGGTCAGTGAAAGAAGTGGTGAAGAATTGGGAAAGGTGGAGAGTGGGAAATGGCAAGGATATAAGAATCTTGGGATATAAATGGTTGCATGTGCCTACTTCTTATTTAGTTTAGTCCCTAGTAAAGATTCTGAGATCTGATGCTAAAATATGTGAACTGATTGATGAAGAGATGAAGAGATGAAAAAGTGAAAAATTGACCTGATCAGGGAGATTTTAGTAAGGAAGAGATAGACATCATATGCACTATACCTATTAGTCGAACTGGTGCAGCAGATAAGCAAATATGGGGCTGGTCTAAAGATGGAAAGTACTCAGTGATGAGTGCTTACCATGTTGAATACCAATGAAGAAGAGAGAAGGGAGGGGAAGCTTCAACATTAGGTGATGGTAATGAAATGTGGAAGAAGTTATGGTCTCTAAATATGTCGCGGGAGAGGGGGGGTGTAAGCATCTAGTATGGAAGGTTTTGAATAATATCCTACCTACAAGATTGAATTTGAGAAGAAAAAAGGTACTTGAGGACTCAAAGTGTCCAATTTGTCTTCAGAAGGAGGAAACAACTGCTCATGCTCTCTGGAATTTTTCTGCTTTTTCTAATGTGTGGGTAATGAAGGGGAGTCCGGTACAAAAATGGAATTCGAATATGGAAGATTTTGAAGATCTGTTGTTGAAGTTGATCAGAGAGCTATCAAAAGAAGATATTAAAAAAGTGGTGGCCATTATGCACTTAATAAGGGGGAGAATAAATTCTTTGGTGTTTGAAAATAAGTTCTCAAGTCTTGATAGAATTGTTAAAAATGATATTATTTGTCTATGTGACTTTCAAGAAATTAATAAAGAGGAGTTGTCTGCAGGGAGTAGGGAAGAACAAGTAAAGCAAATGAAGAGATGGAAAAAGCTTGAAGAAAACTGCTTGAAGGTGAATTTTGATGTTGCCATGGATTTAAAAGCTCAAAAAATGAAAATTGGTGTGGTGATAAGGGATCACAGATAGGATGTCTTAGCATCTTTGTGTGCATAGAAAATGTATGTAAATTCTCCTTTTGTGGCTGAGTGTAATGCTCTTTAGAGGGCTTTGGATTTCTATAGGGAATTGAGGTTCTATAAAGTATGCTTTGAAGGAGATGCAAAAGGGGTGGTGGATGTTGTGAATGCTTTATCTGATGATGAGTCATGGAATGGGCAATTGGTGGGAGATTTGCAGAATAAATTTTAGACTTGCTGAGGATGGAGATTGCAGTTTATACATAAAGAAGGCAATGAGATTGCGCGTAGTTTAGCCGAACTTGGTTTGTTCTTTAATAATGAAACAATTTGGATGGAATGTGTTCCACCAGATAGCATACATAAAATTGTATATAACAAATATTGTAACCAATTGATTTCATAATGAAATGATACAAGAGGTTTTATTCGAAACAAAAAAAAAAAAAAAAAAATAGATGGTGACTTGTTTGATCTTTAGAGCATCAAATAGTGACCCCAAAATGTATATCCTTGAAATTGAATATTGCTTATTGATTAATTAGATGGAGTTTGGACATACAGATTTTTTGTAGGTTGTTTGGTTAAATTAATTTTGTGCTGGAAATATTATAGTTTTACTAGAAAAAGGAGGAGAAATAATAAGAAAACAACTAGAACGCCTAGAAACTAGACCATTAAATTATATCTTTGGTAAAATGATGGAATAACCACCGGTATGCTGATAATTAGCATGTAGGAAGTGGCAGAACCGCGTTAAGGGTATGAGGGCCAAGGCCCTCTCAATAAGTTTTGAAAATTTAATATATTTCCTAAATTTTATTGATAATCATATGAATATAGAAAGGCCCCCATAAAAGAAATTTATAATTCTCATACACTCTTCAAAATCTTATAGAATTCCAATATATATAGAAATATCTTTCTCCAATTTTTTTCCTATAGCCTCAATTTTTTTTATAATTTCTATATATTATATATTCTCAAGGATGTGGCTCCACTAAAATTAAATTAAAATTATGTTTGGAAGAAATAATAAACTTATTAATACGGATCTCATAGTTTTTTTTACTTTATAATATTAAGCTTCTTAATATGAGATCGAAAGTAAAAGTACAAAAAAAATCATTTAAGGTTGATGATCTATATGAGAAATAGCTAAGAGGTTTTATCCTCTAGACTTTATTGAGTAAGGAAAAAACTATTTAAGGTATCGATCGTAGCATTATATGCTTAATGTGAAGCGAAAATATATAGATTTTATATGAAACTTGATAAACTAACTTATAAACTAGAATAAAATATGACGATCTAAAATATCACTAGATAGTTTTTACGAATAAAACAAATTCTAACTATTTCATTACAAAAGTAATAGTGGATATATATTATTCCATGAAATATTATCGACAGAAATCTGAAACATATATTATGTTTTATAATTTTATTTCTACATGCATGTAGCATATTATGATTTCACGAAAAATCATAAAAACATAACTATATATAAAATTAGATATTATTTTTATTTTGCATAAACATGTCACAATGTAGAAAAGTTGGCCTTCCCTTATAAAAATTACTGATTCCTCCACTGCATGCAGTAACCAATAGTACTACAAAAATATACTTTCAATGGCAAGTACTAGGCATGCATGCAAATAGACACTACAACACAGTGTAAGGATTATCAGTGTTAATTAGGGTCGGTTTGGATTTAAAAATGAGATGAGATGGTTTTAGATTAAAGTTGAATAAATATTGTTAGAATATTATTTTTAATATTATTATTGTTTTGGGATTTGGAAATGTTAAATTGTTTATTATATTTTGTGTATTAATTTAAAAAATTTGTAATGATGAGATAAGATAAAATGAAACACTTTTTAAATCTAAACAGGACCTTAGTCTTTGAAATTCATCCCACACAAGCATCAAAAGAGCTATGGATCAGTGTGTCTTTCTCTTTGATCTCTCTCGACTAGGCTAGACTTTCCTTCCGATCCCCTTGACTCTGCCATGGGTTTTGAAGACCTTAACATCATTGCCACAAACAATTGATGCAATTAAATTCATCTAGGTCATGATTACAATTAATAATTATTCGTGAGATGAAGGTGTTTTATATAATATACTACTAATAGAGTAATACTAGATATAGTCATAGGTTATTCAAGTGTTGCGCACTCATTTTGAAAAAGAATGAACTCCACCAATAAAAAATTAATTTTTTGATGTAGATCTCATATTTACTTATTTATTTTAAAAAGAGTGCATGATGCTTGCACATTTTATGACTATAAATATCATTTCTCTTAATATTATAATCTAAAATAACCTATCATTATTACAATTGGAGCATTTTAAAATCAATATAAGGTTTAATTCAGCCTATATTTAAGGAAACTAATATGTAAGGAACAAGTTTGATCTGTAAATTGATTGAAATACTTGGTCTTTCCTAAAATTGAGAAAGATATTGAACTCAATTTATTTAAATATTTTTTTATTGATATAATTTTTAGAAAAATCTTATTCTCAAATCCTACACATATATTAAAATTTTTATATAACATAATTTAATTTATAAAATAGGACTCTGTTTGGATTCAGAAAGTGTTTCATCTCATCTCATCTCAACTTATCATTACAAATTTTTCAAATTTTCATACAAAATATAATAAATAATTCAATTTTTTCAAATCCTAATTTAATTTCTTCAAATTCTAAAATGATAATAATATTTTAACAGTATTTTTTTCAACTTTCATATTTCATCTAAAACTAATTTATCTCATATTTGAATCCAAACCGGTCCTAAATTTTAAAATTTAAATTTTGATAAAGATGCTTTATCGACTCTCAAATTGACTTAGGTATCGTTTGAATATTGAGTTGATATGAAATGAGTTGAGATGAAAGTTGAAAATTAAATAAAATATTATTATTTTAAAATTAAAAAAATATAATTATTTATTATATTTTATATAAAAAATTAGGAAAATGCTAAGCATCTCGCTCCCAGCTCTAGCTCGGAGTTACCGCTTGCATTTTTTATATATTTTTGTTTAGTTATTTTTTTATATAGATTTTGTTAATAATTTTAAATATTTAAGAAAAATAAAAAAATTCATAATATTATTAAAAAATAATTTCTTAATTATGAAGTAACTTAATGATTAAGAAAATATTTTTTAATAATTTTTTTTACTTTCTGATTAAAGAAGTATTTTTTAATAATATTTTAAATTTATTTTATTTTTTTAAAATATATAAAAGTGTTAAAAAATTTATATAATAAATAACTTTAAAAAAATACTTAAAAGAACAATGCTAGACCAGCTCAGCGGGGGCTGTATCATTGTCCAAAAAATTATAATAATGAGATTAACACTTTAACTAACCAAACGCACGCCTAATTCATACTCTGGCATTAACGTATAAAGAGATGGCGGGAAAAAGAACGCGTTACATATCTCACATCGTCTCCAACTTTTCACACCCCAGCCCCGCCATTTCTATACCCCCCTCTTTAAGTCTCGTTATCTTACTGCGCATTTTAGCAGCAGCTCCACTCCTCCTCCGTCCCCCCAACGTCACTCCATCCCTCTGAAACTTCGCAATCCCAAACCGTACGCGTGAAATCAGGTTTAGGGTTCGAATTAGGTTTTTCGTTCTTCGCAAACATCAGATGGGAAATAAGGTCACAGACGAGCTGTTATCCTCCGTCCGATCGATCTTCGGTTCGGAATATTCCGACATGGACTTAATCAGAGCCCTACACATGGCCAACAACGACGTCACCGCCGCGATTAACATAATCTTCGACATGCCAAATTTCAAATCCAAAGAATTGCCAGCAGTTTCCAAAAACCCCCAACCTTCTCGCCTCAATTCGGTCTCGGGGGCCAGCAAGAACCCGAAGCAAAACGGCGGCGAGAACCGGAGTTTTCATTCTCTGGGGCACGAAGCAATTGCTACAGATTGCGCTAGTGAAGGCGAGGGTTTTGTTGGGGACGTGAGTGGGCGAGAGAGCTCGGTTGGGAGCGAGTGGTGGTTCGTGGGCTCCAGTGAGGTTTCGGGGCTGTCCACGTGTAAAGGGAGGAGACTGAAGCCTGGTGACATTGTGGGGTTCACGTTTCCATTGAAGAGTGGTTCTAGTTCGCCTTCGCCTGGAAAGGGTTTCTCTAAGGGACGGCAGCAAGCTGCGGCTTGTTCGGAGATTGTGAGGTTCTCTACTAAAGAATCCGGAGAGGTAACGTGCAAAATGGTAATTGGAGAGAAATCGTTTGATGTCTTGTAAACGTGAATCTGATTTGCTGTAATTGAATTGATTGGGGTTGTGGCAGATTGGTCGAATACCTAATGAATGGGCACGATGTCTTTTGCCGCTTGTGAGAGATAAGAAGGTCAAGGTTGAGGGTTGTTGTAAATTTGCTCCTGATGTTTTGGGCATTATGGACACCATTATTTTGTCAATAAGGTATATTTCAATAATTAGCTTTATCATGTTTCATAAGTGCTTTTGAAATAAAAAATGTCCTTCAAAGACGCATGGCTTGGTTTACCAAAAATTCAATGACAAGGCAAGAATGGTCACCGTAATGTGGGTTGTATTGATTGCATTTGATCCCCCTTTAGAGTGTTTCTTTATAATGTGCTATAGGTTAGTGCATACGGTGGTTGATGAATTAACATATTATCATCACTCCAGTGTATATATCAATAGTTCTATGTTCCGTAAGCATCACCAGACCTCCCTCAAGGCAGCCAGTGATGCTACTGAGGGATCAGTGATTCATCCTCTCCCAACTTTGTTCCGGTTGTTAGGACTGACCCCATTTAAGCAGGTAATCATTTGTTATTTGACTAGTTTATCTTTTCTTCTACATATTTATTGTTCTGGTCTGATCATAGAAGCGGCCTGTGCTGCTGAAGTTGTAAACGTGAGTTTGAACATTTATCTTTCTGAGCTTTTCTCCTAAAGTTGTGGCGTAATATCTATTTGTCATTGATTTGTTGCAATTAGGCAGACTTCACTCCTGGCGATTTGTACAAAAGGAAGCGTCCTTTAGACCCTGAGGTTTGTATAGATCAAGCAATTATTTTTAATTAACTTCCTGGTGAAGTTTATAGTGTAATCTTGTGTTAGCAGGATATTTCTGGTCTTCATGCCTCGCTGTTACATGTTAACAAGTATAAGAATCCTTCTCAAAATGGAAATGAAGTTGAAAATGAGGAGTCAATTTCGGATGTTGAAGTTGACAACATTGTTGGTGTTGGAAATAGCTCCGAGTTAGAGGTATTGTTACTTGAGGATTTTGAATTTTGTTAGAGCCAGCTTATGCCTATAGAAGGTGAAATTACTGAAAATGTGTTGTGTTATAGGAAATGGATCCCCCTTGTACTCTTCAGTGTGAACTTCGACCCTACCAAAAGCAGGCCCTTCATTGGATGATTCAGCTGGAGAAGGGACAACATATGGATGAGGCGGCAACAACACTTCATCCATGTTGGGAGGCTTATCATCTTGCGGACAAGTACATATTAGATTATTATATAATCTGATCCTTTCTACTTATCCCAAGATTGCATGTTAATCTAGCCGTTTGTCTTACTAGGAGGGAGCTAGTTGTTTATTTGAATGCATTTTCAGGCAATGCTACAACAGAATTTCCAAGCACACTTCAAATGGCCAGAGGAGGAGTATGTCCCTGGATGGCTTGTACCTTATTATATTTTAATTCCTACCCAGAATTTTTATATTTTCCTCAGATTATTGACTTTAATGTGCATGTGAAGATTTTGGCAGATGCAATGGGGCTTGGGAAGACCATTATGACCATATCCCTGCTCCTTGCTCATTCAGAAAGAGGTGGAAAATCAGATGGTCAGTCCACGAGTCAGCCTTCAAGTGAAGGTAGTGAAGTCAGCAGGTTAGACCACCAGCCAGATCGCCTGAAGAAGGCAACAAGATTTTCAGGTTTTGATAAATTGATGAAGCAAAAGAATGCTCTTATAGCTGGTGGAAATTTGATTGTGTGTCCTATGACGCTGCTAGGCCAGTGGAAGGTATCTGCGCTGCAATGCCTCCTTACTGTTTGTAGTTCTGCATACTTGTGGCAAGCAAATTTTTGAAAATTTGTAGTTCCCAAATTTTGTAGTTCCATATGCATATCCCTTTTCTTTTCTGTTGAGAGTCAGTCAAGACAATTTGGTGTATTGTCAGGCAGAGATTGAAACTCATGCGCAACCTGGGTCTCTGACTCTATATGTTCATTATGGACAAAGTAGACCGAAGGATGCAAGAACTCTAACTCAGAGTGATGTTGTAATTACCACATACGGAGTGTTAGCCTCAGAATTTTCGGCGGAGGTAATTGACAGGCTCATTTTATAAGGTTGATTTTTTTATTAGCTATATGGTTGAAATTTATGAGTACTTGTGGGATTTCTTTGTACAAGATAAACTAATGCATCTTTTCTGTGTATCTATTTTGTTTTTAGAATGCTGAAGACAGTTGCAGTCTTTACTCAGTTCGATGGTTTAGAGTGGTTCTTGATGAGGCACATACCATAAAATCCTCTAAAAGCCAAATTTCTATGGCTGCTGCTGCTCTAGTTGCTGATCGCCGTTGGTGTCTCACTGGCACTCCTATCCAGGTAAAATGTTTTATGGAAACTGTTGTAAACCAAAAAGGATCTTGAATGTTACTACTTGTTGGGTGTCCTCTCTCTCTCAAGCCCCCCGGCACCCTTTTTTTGGCAACCAAATGAAAAATTACTGTTATTGCTTTCTCCACTATATCTGAAGGAAAAATGAAACTTCGCATGTTTGCTAATATGTAAATTTTGCTGTGTCCCTTAATCTGATGGTTATATTATGCAATAGATGGCATAATATATTTGTAGGCTTCTATTATTTGATTAATGTATATTTTCTATTTTTCAGTTTACAAGTCGATGGGTTTGTCTCATTTTGTATGGGGCGTTTGAGGCCTAACTACTAAATTTTGCACATCTGATGCCATGCTTTTAACATTTATCGTCTGTGCACTGTGCAATTTACCTACTGAAGGCATACGGGCACAAGGGATGTATAAAATATTTGTTGGGCCTTTTCTTTTACTTACCACTTGGCAAGAGATTTTTCTAATATGTACCATGTAATCTAGAGGGATGGGGCTGGACATGATAACTTATGCTTCTGACATACCGGTGCATATATACCGAGTATCGTGACATTTGTGTGGTTTTGTGTCCTATGTTGAGGTGTTCCATTTGCACTCTCGCTTGCTTTGAATTTAAGCTTGAGCATGTGACTTGATTACTTCACCTGCAAATAATGCCTGTTTGTTGAGTCTATCCTACGTTTTGTGTATATCATTAAGTTCCATGTCTTTCAAGCTAGACCTTGGAGGCTGGATACTTCTATCTTGGAGTTTGTAAGTTTTGGTTATTTGTGTACGGTGGTTGTTTCAATTATGTTTCCTGATATATGTAACTTTTCCATCACAGAACAACCTGGAGGACATTTACAGTCTTCTTAGGTTTTTGAAGGTGGAACCATGGGGAACTTGGGCGTGGTAAGTTTTGCCTCCCTTTTTAGTGTATAATGAAGTATTGTAATCTTAGATTCCCAAAGTTGGTTATAGATGTTTCTTAATTTTGTGTAATTTCCGTTTGAAACCTCACTGCAGATGATTTTTTTTTTCATTCACACATATAGGCAACAGTGCCTTGTGGGTCAATATTCAATTTTAAGTGATTTTGTTAATACCGATAAAAAAAGTGATTTTGTTAAACCCAGGATTTTTTTATTTAATTATTGTATGTAAACGCAATTTTGGCTATGATGAACAATTACCATTTTTTTAAAGTATCAAGTCTATCGATAAGCTTTCTAGAATTTGGAGAAGGTGCACTTCTGTAGTTTGGACAAGAAGGGATTCTTTTTCATGATTATGAGATGAACATGATAATCAAAGCCTTTAATAAATTTTTTTTGGCAAAACTGAAAGGAGATTTGTTGTGTTCTGCTTAAATATTGAACCTTTCAGCTCATGGCTTACAATATTAATTTAGTCATATCGGGCAATGTGTTCTTGGAGTCTAATAATAGTGTATGAGTGTATGTCTGTGTCTGTGTGCTTATGTGTGCGTTTTATATGTTTATGCTGATATCCTTTCTAACTTCCTATTTGTTGATATAGCATGACTGTTGGTGTGTGCAGGTGTGCATGATATGTTCAAGTGCATTTTTTTATTTAATTTCATAGTTTTCTCCTCCAAATGAGTTGATATATCATGACTATTGTGAGGTTGGTTTATCTTGATATTCCAGGTGGAACAAACTTATTCAGAAGCCATTTGAGGAGGGTGATGAGAGAGGGTTGAAGTTGGTCCAGTCCATTTTAAAGCCAATCATGTTAAGGAGGACAAAATTTAGTACTGATCGAGAAGGCCGGTGAGTAATGTCATTCTATATTCACATTATGTGTTTTGCCCCTAAACTCATTGTATGTTCGCAGGCCTATTCTCGTTCTTCCGCCAGCTGATATTCAGGTCGTATATTGTGAACTCAACGAAACCGAAAAAGACTTCTATGAGGCCCTGTTTAAAAGGTCTAAGGTATCTCTCTCTCTTTTTTTATTTATTTATTATTATAAGTAATAAGAGATTTTATTGAAAACGAATGTATCGGCGAAGCCCATGTACACATGAAGTATACAAAAGAAAACACCTAAATACATTCTAGAAAACGGAAATGACATAAGAAAATCATGAACAGAAGAACCGCTATTCCCTAAAGCTGAAGACCAAAACAGCAAGGAATGTACAAAAAAATTCCATATTTGTTCTAAAGAATTCTCTGTCATTAAAGCACCGCTTATTTCTTTCCATCCAAATACACCACATGAGACACAAGGGGGTCATCTTCCAAGCCTCTCCCACTTGAGAACAACCATGAATCCCATTCCATCAAGCAAGGAGGTCTACCACTTTCATGTCTCAACGGCATCACCCAAGCCAATTCTGCAAAAAATGCCATTCCACAAAGCCCTTGCCATCTCACAATGCAAAAGAAGATGATCCACTGTTTCCCCTTTCTTTTTGCACATGCAGCACCACTCCATAACAATAATACTTCTCTTCCTTAAGTTACTGATAAAAAAAAATAATACTTCTCTTCCTTAAGTTGTCCAGTGTCAAGATTTTCCCAAGGGATGCTGTCCAAGTGAAGAAAGCCACCTTGGAAGGCACATTTGACTTCCAAATACGCTTCCATGGAAAAGGACTATCCTGAAAAGACAATAGCTTATAATACGAACGAACAGTGAATTTTTTACACCTCTTCGACATCCACAACATCCTATCCACAGCATTACCATCAAACCTCAGAGAGTATAAAAAGCTAAAAAAAGTTGAAACTTCATTAATCTCCCAATCTTGTACAGCTCTAGTTAATGCAAAATTAAACTATTGTAAGTGCAAAATCTCCCAATCTTGTGATTGACTATCATTACCCAGTGCTGGTCCCACTTAAGTGGACTCTCTGGAGCAGTGGCTTAGCCATGATTCTACCTCCAACATTCCTGTGTGATTGGCCACTCAAAGACTAGAAACTGCATACTTATGGGAAAACAAAACTTTTTTTTTTTTGGATAAGTAGATGGGAAAACAAAACTAAAAATAACGCGTTGATGTGAAATCCCTTCAGGTGAAGTTTGATCAATTTGTCGAGCAAGGACGGGTTCTTCATAATTATGCTTCCATATTGGAGTTACTTTTACGTCTTCGCCAATGTTGTGATCATCCATTTCTTGTGATGAGGTATATAACATTCCTTCCCCTACTATGCTGTATCGTATTTGAATAGTTTTAATGTTATTACATTACTTGCCCTGCCATGGTTTTCTGGTAAGGCAGAGAAATGTCTTCAAGCCAAATATTGATGGGTTTTCATGAATGTCATTTTAAGGGATTAGATGGTCTAACAAGGAATTTTAACCCTCTTTTCTAGTTGCATGGGGATATTGATCTAATAACAGGTCAAGATGTACAGAAGTATGCATACAAGACGATATGATCCCTCAAAAGTTGTTACAACAAAACTCTGGGATGTTGATTGAAAGAGAATAGTCTGCAGTTTTTTTACTGAATTTTTTTGTTCACAAGTTTCCACCATTTTTATGATTTTTTTAAATTTAAAAGGTGCTCCCCATGATCTCTACATTTTGGCTGAACAAATAACCTGATCTTATTATCCCATCATTATTTTGTAAAAAAACTCGTGTCTGATTTTGTGTGTACACATGTATTGTCCACCCTCACATTTATATATGTATGTATGTATGTTTGTATGGATCTTGTGTTGGGGAACTATTTTAACATCGTCAATGAGGCCTCACACATTCTTTATACATAGGCGAGATCATTTGTAGATTAGAACTGTTCAAATGAAACTATAAACAATATCGATAGGCATCTTTTAAGTTTGGTTTAAACTAATTTCACATATTTTTTTATGTTGATAATACTGTGCATGTGGACAAAATTTGAGTATATATTTATCAATGCAAAATTAAACTATTGTATTTGATTTTTTATTTTCATTTTTTTTTAAATATCGACCAATGTAGGTGAAAATGGATCTCTCCCTTAAAATTGAAAGCGTTTCCTTATCATAGTTTTGTCATTAAATAATGTGTGTACAAAATATTAGTTCATTGGCAGGAAGGTGAGAATCATTTCTTAAGGGGAAACCTTTTATTTACAATAGTAATGGTTTTGGTACGCTGGCCAAACATACAGGATCTGAGATAGATATTTGTAAAATTATTTGTACTTTCTGGTAATTATATATTATTGATATGTACTTGTAAAAAAATATATACTATATATATATATGTCTCTAAATTATTAGTTCCTCTTGAAATGCTCCAAATATTCTGATTTGACAAGATTATAATTGTATGTATGTTTTATATTTCTTTAAAGAATTTTCCAATAACTATGATTTCTTATGGGTGGCTTTGATTTGTTCAGTCGAGGTGATACACAAGAGTATTCTGATTTGAATAAGCTTGCTAGACGATTCCTCAAAGGCAGCCTTAGTGCTAAGGAAGGGGAAGCTAAAGATGTGCCTTCACGTGCTTATGTTCAAGAGGTTGTGGAAGAGTTACGTAAAGGGGAACAAGGAGAGTGTCCAATATGTCTTGAAGCGTTTGAAGATGCAGTGTTGACACCTTGTGCACACCGCTTATGCCGGGAATGCCTATTGGCAAGTTGGCAAAATGCTGCATCTGGCTTATGTCCTGTTTGTAGGTACCTACAAGTTGTTGTGACAACACATCTAGTTTTGGATTCTCGTCTCTCGTCTCTCTCTCTCTCCTTATAAGGATCTGGTTTTACTTCAATTTGTAGCCCCTTTATTTTTGAAATTTACCCAATAAATAAATATTTCCTTTACAGGAAAACCATTAGTAGGCAAGAACTTATTACGGCCCCAACTGACAGTCGCTTCCAGATTGATGTTGAGAAAAATTGGGTGGAGTCATCCAAAATTGTCGTTCTCTTGCATGAACTTGAGAATCTTCGCTTGTCAGGCTCTAAGAGTATTGTATTCAGCCAGTGGACTGCCTTTCTCGATCTCCTGCAGATTCCTCTTTATCGGTAAAAATCCTAGCTGCATAGAGAAGTTGAAGGAACCCATTTGGTTGTGCAAGAACAGTTGAGCATCATGCTGTTTCTCCTGTTAGTATATCTTTAATATAAAACTGAGCGCACTCTTCACCATACCAAAATAATGTGCAGTAGTTGCAGCCTCACAGGCCTTGACAGGACTGTTTTCTTTCCTTTTTTTGTTCTTAAATTTTTCTCTCTTAAAAGGATTGGTTTTAGCACTAAAGGAAACATCTAGCTGTGCCTTAATTGAAATTTGGAAAGCTAAACTGTCTTGGCATGCTTTGTATCTGTTCCTTTATTCTTTCTTTTATTATGTCCTGGATGCATGTCTTGGCCCTGTTATTCTTTCTCCTCAAAATTCGAGCGACATCACAATACATAATGTAGCTCACATTTTTATCAGTTTCAGTTCATGGTAAATTGTCATACATCAAGTCAATATTTAAATAGTTTTCATCTCTTTACAGGAGTAATATTCCCTTTGCCCGTCTGGATGGAACTTTAAATCAACAGCAGCGGGAGAAAGTGTTAAAGCAATTTTCAGAAGATAGCAACATTCTGGTTTGTGAATGGTCAATTCCGTATTTTCTTTCTTTTGTTCAGCTGGTGGAGTTTTATAGTCTAACTAATGGTATGTGAAGGTGGGATTGAAGACTTGTTTTTTCTAATGAGGGTGGTAGTTTCATTCGCATTACTGAGAGGAGCAAAAGGGCGGTCAAGTTTGTTTCTCTTAGTGTGTAGACTATGTCATGGGTGGTTAATAGGGGTGATAAACGGTCCGGTCGGACCGAACGGACCTACCGGACCGACCGTTTCGGTCCGGACCGGACCGGACCGAGACTTAGACCGGTCTGGTCCGGTCCATATTTTAGAGGACTGAAAACATTCGGTCCGGTCCACGGTCCACGGTTTTTTCGGACCGGACCGGACCGAATGAAAAAAAAAAAAAAAAAAATTTTATATATATTTTATATATAATAATTGTACAATTAACAATATAAATTTTTAAATATATTATTAATACTTGTTATTAATATTCTATAAATTAACAATATTTTATATATATCTTCATCTAACCTATCACTATTAACAATATAAAATTTTAAATATGCTATTAACACTTATTAATATTCTATGAATTAATAAATATATAATATCAATTAGTTAATTATATAATAATTATATAAATTAATAATATAATTTTCATCTAATTTATTATCATTGACCATATAAAATATTTTTTTATTGAGTTTGTTACATAATCCACATTAATAAGTCACTTAATTTAATTTAGTATTTTAAATATATGTTTTTATTAATTATTTAAAAGATTAAAAAAAAAAAAAAAGGGCGGACCTACTGGACCTGACCGATAGCTATCGGTCCGGAAAAATGATGGATAAAAAATTTTCGGTCCATCGCCGGACCAGACCGAACCGGACCGGACCGGACCGTTTGCAGCCCTAGTGGTTAAGGTGATGGAGGATTGGTTCGCTCACCCTTGGCGTGATGGTTTTGTAAGAAAGTTGCAAGATGGCCATGGTGTCTTTATTATCTAGTGTCATGCTAATTCGAGGGGTCGTTTCCTACTTTTGGATGAATATGGGAATGGGAATGGGAATGAGAGGGGTTCTTGGATTATCCCTGAAGGTTTGAAGGGTAGAGGCTAGGAAGACTTCGTGTTCAATGCTCGCATAGTGGCTGGCTCTAAAGTCTCTGTTCCGGTAGATGAAAACAGAGCTCAAAATGATTAGGCCGCCTTTCAAGCTCAGGTTTGGTATAGGGAGGGGTCTGATGGCTCGTTGCCTTCGGGGAGGGCTCTCCTCTCAAAGGGTGCTTCATATGTATGGGTCTTGAAGAAACCGACATGTACTCCAATTAGAAATAGTTCACATAGTGGGGAGGGTGATAGTCAGAGGAAGGGGAAGGTTATTGGTAGTGATGTTCTAAATGGTTGGTAGTCTTCATCACATGTTGACAAGTGGCATCACAATATGGGGTGGGTGGTTCGCATTTTGTGGTTATCCCGATGGTGGGAGAAGTTGAAGGGGTGTTATGGGTTGCCAAAGTAGAGCTATTGGGTGTTATGGAGAAGATTACAAGTTTAATGACCAAAATAGACATGCGGTTGAATTTGGTCATGGGCTTGAGTAGTGGGATGAATGGCCCACTTCATTTAAATCCACACTCATCCATCAACAATGGGCTTAAGTTGGCAAATGGATGGGGCGATGGGTTGGGCTTGATCACAAAGGCTGGAGGACTGACCTCGAGGCCCGTTTCCAAAACGTGGAAGGTCAAACACCCTACTAGGTCTTCTTCCTCGGGCCCTAGCAAGAATATCTTTCAGATACCACAGGCGGTCGTTCAGGGCATCTCGCCGCCACCACAGAACAGGTCACCAGTGACCTTCCAGTTCTTGAGTTAGCGTCCATCTCCGTCTTGAATAGGGAGAACAGTGGTGGAGGGGCTGTGGATACCTTTGTGGCCATGGGAAATGAGGTTTCTCCTGGTCCTCAAGGCAGTACTAGCGTTTCTTGCATTCCTATTCATCTCGATTCTTCCCAGTTGCCCTCAGTTTTTGGTGAAGCCGTATTTGACAGATTTGTGTGGGTGTCTCCTCAGTTGAATGTTGAGGAAGAATTTTCTAGGGTTTTGTGCATTGCTAAGGATGATAACTTTGGCATTTCGGATGAGGGGTCTGTTGAAGAGCTTGATTTACAGTTGGTATGCAAGGGTCTGGGGTGGAGGCTTCTCTTAATGGATTAGAAGATGTGGAGGATGAGCCTAGTCCCATTTGCTCCATGCCTCTAGAGTGTCCTTGGGCAGGTACTCATTTTGATTGGGTGTTACAAAAGGTGGACGAAATCTCAAGGTTTTGAATATCGTGCCATATCGGCCGATACGATAGGTGTTTACCGTGTCAGATCTGTAATCAGCACGGGGGAGATAGGTGTTTCGTACCGGGTCAATTATCGGTCATTTTGGTGCGTTTTGGTCAATACTAGTCGGTTTTCGATGTACCGGCCGGTTTTCAGTGTGCCGATCGAAATTTTGTGTTTTTGTATTTTCAGTGTATTTTCATAATTTTCACTCTAATTCTCATATCTGAAAATTATTTTCTTAACTTTTTTTAATCCTCTCTCTTCGAGGACTAAAAATCAAATCCTTATTCCCATTTTCGTGATGAAGACGAGTGATTATTTTTTTTAATAGTTGGATTGAGAACTTAGAAGTATTATTGAGTTTCATAAATTTGTGTTTTAACTTTTTAAGGCTTGCATTAATGTTATTTTGAAATATAATTTATACATATATAATTAATTTATCTATATATAGACTATTCCGAAACGGTACTAAAATATTTTGTTTCAGTGCTTTAACCGAAACGGTATTCAAAACTTTACGAAATCTGTAATTGCATAGGGATTTCTTGCGAGGTTTCGAAGAGCAATTTAAAATTCATCTCATTGCCATCGAGATAGGATAACCTTTCTTGATTAGATCTTGCTCAAAAAAAGAAAGAGTGCTTAAGAGATTGGTTTGCTCTATCAATAATGATGCTAGGGAAGGTAGTGCTAGTAGAGGTAGGCTCAAAGACAGGGTGAACAATAGTGCTTTATGAAGCCAAATATCCTTTATTGGAATGTACTGGGGTTGAATGACCCCTGTAAGCACCTTCATGTAAGAAATCTGATTCAGGAATGGAAAATAGATGTCATTTGTTTGTAAGAAACTAAATTGAATTTCATTGACAGAAATATTGTAAGAAGTTTGTGTGGTTGTTCTTATGTGGGATGGGCCTCTTTAGCTTCTCAGTGGGCTTCCGGTGGGTATTATTTTGATGTGGGACAAGAGAGTTGTAAATCTGGTGGATGAATTCGTTGGGGAATATCTGGTGGCTTTTTCTTTTAGGAATGTTAATGATGGTTTCGGGTGGAGTTTTGCTGGTGTGTATGGGCTTAATGTTAATGATGGCTTTTTCTTTGGGATGAGACTGTTGGCTTGTGCAGTTGGTGGGAGGGTGCATGGTGCATTGGTGGCGATTTTAACATCACTCGGTATCCAAGTGAAAGATTGGGGGATTCTTGTATTGGTCCGGCCATGTTTGATTTTTTTTTTTTTATTTATTCTTTGATCTGGGTTTGGTTGACTTACCTTGGCAGGGGGCGATTCCACTTGGTCGAATGGGAGGGCATGGTCCAGGTTGGACAGATTTCTTGTTTCCCCTTCTTGGGAGGCACATTTCCCTGACTTATGGAAAATAGTCTCCCTAGATTAAGTTCTAATCATTTTTCTATCTTTTTAGATTGTGGGGGTATTCATAAGGAGCAGAGATATTTTAAATTAGAGAACATGTGGCTAAAAGTTGATGGTTTTGTAGATAAGGCGAGAGAGTGGTGGTCCTCTCATCAGTTGTTGGGTACACCCAGTTTTGTCTTAGCAGGAAAAATGACTGCAATGCGGAAGTCTTTGGGACTATAATGGATCGAAAAAAGTCTCTTTTTGAGGAGTTAATTTGCTTTGATGAATAAGAGGCTGTTGGGGTTCTATTGATTGATGAGAAGGGAAGGAAACTTGGTGTTGCTACTGAACTAGAAAAATTTACTCTCATGGAGGAGATTTCTTGGCGACAAAAGTCTCGGGCCCTTTGGTTAAAGGAAGGGGATAAGTGCACTAAATTCTTTCACAGAGTTTCCAATTCTCATCGAAGGAATAACGCCATTGAGGTGCTCCACTAGGAAGGTAGTGTCATTACGGGTCAATCTGAAATTCAGGATCACATCGTTCATTTTTATGAAAAGCTCCTAACGGAGCCTTATTCCTGATGTCCTAAGGTTGATGGGTTTGTATTTGATTCAATTGACCAGCCTAGTGTACTTTGGTTTGTGAGAAGGTTTGAAGAGGAGTTGCTCAATGTGAAAAGAGGAATATACAAAGATAAAGCTTTGGGTCCAGATGGATTCCCCATGGAATTTTTTCAGGTATGTTGGGACATTGTTAAGGATGACATTATGAAGGTTTTTCTTGAATTTCATTCATTTATGAAATTTGAGAAAAGTTTTAGGGGAGGTTTGGATAGTGAGTTGAGATGAAAGTTGAATAAAATATTGTTATAATATTATTTTTGTTTTGAGATTTGAAAAAGTTGAATTGTTTATTGTATTTTGTTTGAAAGTTTGAGAAAGTTGTAATAATCAGATCAGATGAGTTGAAAGACTCTTTCAATCCAAACAACCCCTTAAATCTACATTCATTGCACTTATTCCTAAAAGGGCTAGGTCCGTGGAGGTGAACGATTTTTGTCCCATCAGTCTTATTAGTAGTGTATGCAAAATCATTTCGAAGGTACTTGCTAACCGTTTGAGTGGGGTTATGGGGAAGATCATCTCAAAATTTCAAAATGCCTTTGTTAAGGGAAGACAAATTTTTGACTCCGTTCTTATTGCTAATGAGTGTTTGGAGAGTAGAAGTAGAGGTGGCGTTCCCGACATCCTTTGTAAACTGGATATGGAAAAGGCTTTCGACCACGTCAATTGAGATTTTTTGCTTTATACTCTTGGTAGGTATGGTTTTGGTGAGAGGTGGTGTAATTGGATGAAGCTTGCATATCTACAATTAGATTTTCAGTTTTGGTTAATGGCACACCAGTTGGTTTTTTTAACAGCTATGGGGGATTGAGATAAGGGGATCCACTATTCCCTTTCCTTTTTGTTTTAGTTATGGAAGTGTTGGGCAGAATGTTAAAGGCGACAGGGGATAGGGGATTCATATCGGGCTTTTCGGTGGGCAGTCCTTCATATGGCAGCATTAATGTTTCTCATCTACTCTTCGCGGATGACACTTTGATCATTTGTGAGCCAAATTCTGATTAGATCCGTTCTTTATGGGCTCTCTTGCTATGTTTTGAAGTTGTATCCAATTTAAAGGTGAACTTATCAAAGTCTGAAATGATCCCTGTTGGTATGGTTAATAATCTAGGGGATTTGGCTAATATTTTGGGTTGCAAAGTCCCTAGCTTGCCTTTGAAGTATTTTGGCCTCCCTTTGGAGGCACCTCACAAATCCAAGGCTATTTAGACGAGATTGTAGAGAAGGTTGAATGTCATTTAGCTGGTTGGAGTGGTAAAGGCCTTGGGCTTGGGGGTATGCTCCCCCTAGGTCCAAGGTTCAAATCCCCTTAGGTGCAAACAATCTCTAGGGGTCACACCTCTTGATGAAAAGTCAGCGATTTAACTAGTTCCGTGTAGGGAAACTTCCGAGGGTGTGGTGCACGGGACTGGGGTTTACTCTGTAGGGGTGGGTCCAAAGGGCTCTGCCTTGGAGAGGTTCCCCTGGTTGGAAAATGATTTATTTGTCCAAAGGTGGTAGAATCACTTTAATCAAGAGCACCTTATCTAATATCCCAACCTGTTTTCTATCTCTTTTTCCTCTGCCTGCAGGAGTGGCTAATAGAATGGAAAGGACATTTCGTGCTTTCTTGTGGGGCGGTATGGAGAATGAGAAGACATTCCATTTGATTAAGTGAGATAAGATTTGCACTCCTCTTTCATTGGAAGGTTTGGGGATTAGAAAGCTGAAAACTTTCAGTAAGGCACTTTTGGGGAAAAAGGTTGTGGAGGTATCATCAAGAAGGGGACAATCTTTGGAGGATTGTTATTGATGCCAAGTATGGGAGTACTTACAGTGGCTGGTGTTCTAATGAAGTAAGAGGGGCATTGTGATACCCCATATGATATGGATAAGAGTTGGTAGTGTATAAGATCTCACGTTACTTGGGAATGATAAATTCTTGCTCTTTATAAGGTTCTAATGGGGTTTCAATTGTATCGTTGACTGGTCTTTTTGGAGTATAGGCCATGTGGTTTGGGTCTTCCATTGGGGCGTTACTAATGGTATCAGAGCCTATCTCAACAAAAAATTTGGGACTTGAGCCATGCCACCTACAATGGATAGGCCCAACGAGGATTTCGGAAATTTAAGAGGGGTAGATTGTGATACCTCATGTAATATGGATACGGGTGGGTGAGTATGAGATCCCACATTGCCTGGGAAGGAAAAACTTTTGCTCTTTATAAGGTTTCAATAAGGCTTCAATTGTATCATTGACTAGTCCTTTTGGAGTATAGGCCATGTGGTTTGGGCCTTCCATTGGGGCTTTATAGGCATATGATGTGGGAGTGTGGAAATTTATTCGTAATGGATTTCTTTTTTTTGGGGGTGGGGGGGGGAGTTCTCAGATTTGAGGTGAGTAGGGGAAACTGGATCAGTTTTTGGCATGACTTATGGTGTAGGGATGAGGCTTTGAGGCTTTGAAGGCGTGTTGGAGAGGGATTCTGGGAAATTGTCAAATAGCAACCGTTTGGAAGATGATACCTCTTTATCTTATGTGGTGAATTTGGAATGAGAGGAATGAGTGCTGTTTTGAGAACAGAGAACGATCGGTGGAAGGGATTAGAGCTTTCTTTTTTCATACTTTGTTGCTTTGGGCTTCAGTTATTGTTTTGGATGGGAATAGTCTTAATGACTTTTTTACTGTTTTTCAGGGTTAGCTTGTAATTAGGTGTCTCTCTCTCTCGTACACTTCCTGTGTATTTGGGTTATGCTTAATTATGTTCTTTTAATAAATTTCTTACTATAAAAAAGGGAAAATGCTAGGGATCCCACTGGGGGATCCCGCTACATGTCCCGCTACTTTTTTTTTTTATTATTTAGTGATTAAGAAAATGTTGTTTAATAATATTGTGAATTTTTTTTAAAAAAATATTTGAAAGTGTTAAAAAATTGATGTGAAAAAAGAAGTTTTAAATATTTTTTGTTTTTTTTTTCACATCATTTTTAAAACACTTTTAAATATTTTTAAAAAAAAAAGAAAAAAATTCGCAATATTATTAAACAATATTTTCTTAATCTCTATGTAAAAAAAAATAAAAAAAAAAAAGGATAGGGACCGACTAGCGGAATCCCCCAGCTGGATCCCTATCATTTTCCTAAAAAAAAAACTAATGGCATGGGTTAATTATTGGTGCTTGGTTCTTGTTGCTTAGGTGTTGCTGATGTCACTGAAAGCTGGTGGAGTTGGAATAAATCTAACAGCAGCATCAAATGCTTTTGTCTTGGTATGCTAAAAAGACTAAACTTCTGCTTTTAGATTCTGAGGCGGTATGTTGCATGAAATAGCAGAAAGCATTTGCATTGTTGCATCTTATGTTATAAGCAGTAACTTGCAGCTTTGGGTTTTGTCAGCAAGTTCCTGCTAAATTTTAGATAAGGTTACAGGTGGATTCTGTACCTTAATATAAGACTTCATGGGAATTGAGACTGATCTTTACTTGGGAGGATCAGCCTTTTTATTCTGAAAAAAAATTGAAGGTGCTTGTGAAAATAGGGTCATTTGCATGTGTACATTTGAGCCAATATACGTTGAATTAGCATTAGTTTACCCTTTTTTATTTCCCATTTCTATATGTTCAATAGTGTTCTGGGTAAGTGATTTTTGCTTTGGTAAATTTGGTGTTTATGACCTACTCAACATTCCTGTAGGATCCATGGTGGAACCCAGCTGTAGAGGAGCAAGCCGTCATGCGCATTCACCGCATTGGACAAACTAAAAAAGTGATGATCAAACGGTTCATTGTGAAGGTTGCTCTCTTAAAAAAAAACTTGCAATGACACTGGGCGGTAGAGAATTGCAGTTGATAAAATTTTTCAGTGGATATGTAAAATTATTAAGAAATTTTTCAATGGATTTGGAGGTGCAATTGACCCCTTCCCTGTGCTTTAGGGAAGGATAAATTGCAATCACTTTGTTTTATTCCCAATTGTGTGATTTTTTCCTGCTCCTAATTTGGATGATGTATTTCTGAACTCCTGTAATTGCTCTTGGATGGCAGGGAACTGTTGAGGAAAGAATGGAAGCGGTGCAAGCACGGAAGCAGCGGATGATTTCTGGTGCTTTGACTGATCAAGAAGTTCGAACTGCACGTATTGAGGAATTGAAAATGCTTTTTACTTAGACCACTGCAGAAATGGCAGCCGAATCCTCACATGATATATATGGATGAGAAATATCTCTGGCTTTAGGAGCACTTGAGGTCAAGATGTTTATGACCAGAGAAACTGAGATGCTTCTCATGTGGCACAGGAGATTGAAGGAAATTGAGTCGAGGCTATTTATTTAAGCCAACACTTCAATTCTTGCAGGGTAAATTGGAGGCATACGTTTGGGGAATACAGAACCGATCTCGTTTGGCATGCGTTTCGAGTCGAAATTGCTTGGTGCAATGCATATTTAATGTGCTCGAGGGGGAGAGTATATATTGAAATGCAATATTAAATTGTTAGAATTACCATTTTTGTAGTTTACTGTAACGATTAATGTGCTCATAAATAGTCAATAGAATAGGGATTTCGTCGTGATTTCATCTTATCCTCCACAAATTGACGTATTCGTTCCTGTTTCCATTCAATAAATTTTAGCTTGTTTCATTACTACCAAGAAAAAGCATATGGGTCGAGCATTGCGGTAGCTTCTTCAAGCTTTGTTCATCAATTGTAATCCATGCGATGAATGGTTTTACATGGATATTTATTAGATTGCTTAGTTTAATTAGGTCCGCCAAATTCACTTTTGAGAGTTTGAATGGTCTTTAGCTGATCAATTGAATTATAATAAGTACTTATAAATTGATAAACTGTAGTAAACATTCAAATATATCAAATACGGTAAATATTTAGTTGGTCAAATTTAAATTATGTAATTTGATATTGAGGATTACAAATTTAAGAATCCAAAACATAGTGCTTTAGGAACTCTAGAGGAAAATTGAATGTTTTTTTTTTTGTTTTCTCAACATTAAAATCTAAATGGTAAGAAACTTTGTTTATTAACATATGAAGAATATTGGGTCTCAATCCGTACATAATGATGGAATAGTATTTTATCTTTTGTAGCCATCATTCTTTGAAATTGTATCAAATTATTGGATAATTATTTGTTATATTTCTCATCTATCCGCAAATCGAATAGAAAAAAGATGAAAGGATAATTAAAAGGGGAATGAATATCATTTTATTATTAAATTGTGAAATGTGGTATAACATAGGTTTTTATTACTTTTTTACCTAAAAATTATTCATTATTTATTGCTTTTTAATTCCATAGGGGCTAAAGCCTTGGTTACAACATTCTAGCCTTAATTAAAACCCTTGTTATCGATCTGACTTGTAATTCTACTAATTTATCCTCTATATGTAGTAACAAAGGGATGACAAGATTTCTAAACCCCACAGAAATGTTCTCTCTTGGAGAGAAAGAGAGAGAGAGAGAGAAGTGTTGGATTTAATCATTACAAGTTATGCGTATATGTTGCAAAAATAATACAAAGTCTTTGAGATAAGAGGTAAGTACATCTTTAATATATGAGTAATGGTATGTAATGCTAGATACCACACTCTCATTTTATTTTGATTATATTAAATAGTATGTGGTATCATCACCATTAGATGATAAAGAAGCATGCAATAAATGATCATTTAATGATGATAAATGTGCCACATCATACTTAGTGAGATGAAAATTGAATGGTAGTATGATATATATAATTTTACTTAATATATTACCATGAGATTGTAAATGTCGTTTGATAAATTCCAATAATAATAAACTAAAAAAAAAACTTGTGTAAAAAACGATGGAGATGGGCCCTGAAGGAGAAAGCTTAGCCCACTTCGCGGGTTTTGGTTTTAAGAGAGAAAAAATAAGAGAGAAAATGGGATAGCTAAGTTGATGCGTAAAGACAAACATGTTGAATCACAATAACTCATAACCAAAATGTTTAAGCTATGCCTAAACAAATAATGCAGATGGTTTTCACCTAAGATTAGCTCATTTTTAGCTTTTACTGGCATATGGTTAGGTCTATGCCTGTCCTCTTGGTACTTAGGGTTTGTTTGGACATTGAAATATCTTAGAACTATGTGAATAAGAGTAAAATAGTTTGTAAATATTAATGAAATAGTTTGAGTTAAGATATTTTCCTGAAAGCACTTGGACCTGGTCAGGTGGGAAGTAAATTTTTACACCAACTAATCGAAGGCTGCTACACAGGTGTCTCCACAGATTTCTATTTGCACCTTCACACAGGTGATAAAAACAGTTTATTTGGATCCTCCCCCACCCACGTGACATGCTCCCCTATCTCTCCCCTCATCTATCTGTCTCTCTCTCTCTACAATACGATCTGGTTTCCAAAGATTTGTGGGGCTCTCGTGTTTGGTGAAACTTTTTGTTTGTTTAGTCTTTCATTTTTGTTTTGTCTCACAAAATTCACAAATCATTCTAGGGTTCATGAATTTAATCAACTTAAAGGTACAACCTGTAGGCATTTCTCTTTCTCCTTTTTTTATAATCTTTTTTTTTTTATAATTTTTTTTTTATAATTTTATATATCTCACGATTATATTTTTAAGGTCTTGTGACATTTCCTTGTCATTCTCTATCAGCTAATATTTACCTTATAATATTTGTCTCTTTTCTCTATACTTGGTTTGACGTCTCCATCAATATCTTGGTATTTCTTTACTTTTCTTTCATCCTTTTTTTTTTTTTTTTTAAACTCGTGTGGTGTACTACATACAGCAACAACAGATAAATACATTGAAATTTCGTGTGATTTTCTTACGAGTTTTGCATTGAAAATTTTAAATTCTATTCTAGAGTTTTGTATTGAGTTATATATACTACGCTTAATTTGATTATCTATTGAGTTATCCTTGCCTTGTAAATTATATCAGGCTGAGTGAATGATGAGTACATAAAGAGATTATTTTGAGATTTTAGATAGTTGTAATTCTAGCGCCGATGATGAAATTGAGATGATTGAAGAGGATGATGGGGTTGAACGAGACAAGAATATGCCCAAGGAAGGCCATACAATATCATTTTCATATGTGGAATCGTATGTGGGGCTAGAGTTTGGCGATCTAGAGGATGCACATGGTTGCTATAAAGCGATCTCCAGACGAATTGGTTTTAACATTTGAACAAATCATACTCGGTTGTCAAACATAGACATATCATTAATTGGTGTAGAGTATGTGTGTTCGACATAATGATCTTGTCGTTATAATTCTAAACTTAAAGAGAGAGTAAGACTCAAGGCTGCGGAAACAAAGTGTGGGTGTAAGACGATGATGACAATAAAGAAGGATTGAGACAAATGGGTTGTATCCAAATTTGTACTCCAACATAATCATAATCATGAGATATTAATACCTAGGAGAACAATTTTGCTTCGTGGGCATAGATGGGTGACACCAACATAAAAAAATTTGATCGACACACTAAATGAATTGGGGATACTAACACGGAAAATAATGTCCGTGTTGAGTAAGGAGTTAGGTGATGATTATAATGTTAGTTGTATTGTTAAGGATATTCAGAATTATTTGGACAATCGAATGAGACAACTTCTTGAAAAGGGAGACGCACAAAAATTATATGAGTACTTTTTGAAAAGTGAACGTAACAATCCATGTTTTTTATATTCGATCCAAGTTGATGAAGATGGGTTGATGGGAACTACTTTTGGGTAGATGCTAGATCATGAGCCGCATATCAATATTTTAGGGACGTTATTACGTTTGACGTTACGTAATTGACAAATCGCTACAAGATGCCATTTGTTCCATTCACTGGAGTTAACCATCATCATCAATCTATGATGTTTGGATGTGCTTTACTGATAAATGAGATAACCGAGTCTTATACATGGTTATTGAAAACATGGAAAGAAGCGATGCTTGGTCGTGCTCCATTTACAATAATAATTGACGATGACAAGTCAATGGCTAAGGCCATCGTCTAGGTATTGCCTAATACAACTCACAAATTGTGCTTATGACATCTCTTACAAAAAATTCCTGAATATCTTGCTCATGTTTATAATAAATATCTAGAATTTCAACATGAATGTAACCATTGTATTCATGAGACACTCTCTATTGATGAGTTTGAGTTGGAGTGGACTGATATGTTACTGAAGTACAAGTTGAAAGAAAATAGTTGGTTGCTGAATATTTATACCAGGAGATCAAAGTGGGTGTCGGCTTACTTGAGAAGCATATTTTGCGTTGGAATGTCTACAACTCAACGAAGTAAGAGTATAAACAAATTTTTTAAAGTTTATGTTCGGTCAAGTATGATGGTAAGTGAATTCTTCCATCAATATGATAAAACTTTGAATGCCTGTTATCTCAGTGAGAACGAGAAATATGTGAAAACAAAAACATCGAAGCCAATTATGATAACTTCTTACAGTATTGAAGAGGAAGCGGCCAAGATCTACACAAGAAAATCATTTTAATCCTCCAAGATGAGTTATTTAATAGCCAACGATTCAAGGCACACAAAACACGTGAGGAAGATGGTCGAAAAATTTACTGGGTGGGTATTGTGGGGAAAGAAAAGTCGGCATATGAAATAACATTTGGTAGGGATAACAACATTATTTCCTATACAAGTTGTAAGTTTGAATTTATTGACTTTTTATACCGGCACAGCCTACATGTTTTGGCAAAAAAAAGTATTTTGGACAGTGTACTATAATCATATGTTTTGGAGAGGTGGATGATCAATGCAAAAAGTCTCGTGGTGCATGGGATATGGGTCGATGAAGGGCCATTGGAGACAGTCCCGACTGCATTAATTATGAATCATCGTTTGATGAGACACTTTTACTGGTTGCAGAGATGGGGTCATTATCTATCAAGAAATATGAGCATGCTTCTGGAAGAATAAAGAATATTCAACAAGAGCTTCAACTGATGAATGTTGATGGTTGTAACACGAAGGGATGTAGGGTTAGAGCCAAATAGTCTCCAATTTATCATTGCAAGATTCGCCACATATTATTTCTAAAGGAAGGCCCAAATCATACGACAAAAGAATCTAAAGGTAAATGTACCAATAAAGAAGCGACGATGCAGCGTTTGTAAACAATAAGGGCATGTAAGAAACAAATGCCCATCACATAGGTATTTTTTTTATAGCTTGACATTTTTTTTTTCCGGCATGTAAGAAGGGCATTTGCTTTTAACTTGATGAATTCGTTTTTTTTTTTTTTTTTGTAGAAATATGAAAGACCCGACAATGTCACAAAATGAAGAGTTCGGAGCATCGTGAAATCTTCATATGCAAAATGATCATTAGACTCATTAAACATTTTCTGTTTTTTGATTACAAAAAAATTCTCAAACTAGATGACTATAAGCCAAGTGATATGTGAGATGGATAAGGTTGTGTGAGACTTATGCGTTCTGCTATGGATATCCTAGTACTCTGTTTGCCCTTTTCTTCTTACCATTTTGGACTGTATGCTTTGTGTTTTTTGTTGATAAAGTTCTTTATATTGCTTTGGAATTGTCTTTATTTTTCTTTTCTTAGTTTTATTTATATTTGGGGCCAAGAACACATATTTGTAAGGTTTTTGTTTGTCATGCATGCGAGTTTAAACTTGTATAAAAATATTGCTATTTAACCGTGTGTAAAAACTTATGCAGCAGTATGTCTGCACTTTGACTATGATCTGCAATATCATAAAAAGCAATACAAGAACGATTTACATTATCATTAACAATTTACATTAAACGTTTTAAGTAGTATTAAACGATTTACATTATCATTAACTTTAAAAAATTTCAAACTAACCAATAACGCAATAAATAAAACCTAAGATGCAATCAAGACACTTTTGTACTTCTTCTTCATTAATTAGAATTTTGCATCTACTATTCTTGCACGATCTATTCTATCATTTCATTCATTCGTTGTGTTAATTCTAAGGCTCGCTTACAACAATCCAGTTGTTCCATTGCAAGGTCAACCCATTCAAAAAATTCACATTGGTTTTGAGCCTTGTAATATGGACAATTCAAAAACTGCCGACCAAAACTTTTGGGGTTGTCTGTAGTTTAGAGGGAATGCTACAATAACATAGTGGACTTCGTCTTAACATGATTTCATCTTTTGCGCTCATAAAACATAAAACTAGATATGGTGTCTCCGCCACTATTTTTCATATTTCTGGAAACGAATATAAAAACAAGCAGTCAACAAACATCAACAAGTTGATCCATCACTATCTACAAGTTGATCCATCAAAACAAGCAGTAAACAAACACATGGTGTATGAGGTATTTTTACAAACACAAGGTGCACAATTTTATACTCGACCGACCTTGAGTTTTTCTCATCTACAAACTTACAGCAAAAACCAGAAGTCAAAAGCTACAATCATATGATCATCCTCATCATATAAAAGATAACAACCGCAACAAAATATGAACACAATTGCAGCATTAAAGTCTGGACCCACCTTGATGTTATTTATATATATATATAGGACCATTTGACCAGGTATATTTTATACAAATGAACTTCGCTCCATACATGCTATTTTATATCTTATTTCAAGCAGATTCACAATAATTCTTTCAAGTAATCCACGTGAATTTTATTTATTTGTGACATATATTCATTATTTCCCCAAATATGAACCACTCATAGAAAGTGAATTTCGCAAGCCCAAACATGCACAAACAGATCAATAAATTAATACTGCTTTATGCTATCTCAAGTATCTTCAACCCAACCTATCCATTTGTCAAATAAGAGAACATCAGGTTTGCTTAAGTGAATGATAACACATAATGCATAAGAAGGTGTACAAAGAAGCAAGTGTGAATTTATCAAATAACTAAAGGATTTAAGAGATCACTTCTACTTGCTATAGGTTGCATGTTTTATCAAATAACATTCTGAAGAGTTTTATCAATCTAGTCGAGACAATTTTATTTATTGGTATAATTGCACGGTTTAGAATGTTTAAGTTGCCATTCTCCTTAAAAATTAAAAATTAAAAATCAATCTGATTCAAAAACATATTCAGAATATATAGAGATCCCCACAAGAAAATGCAAAATCTTCAAACAACACAAGAAAGAGATCCCCACAAGAAAATGCATAAATCGAACCCTAGAATCGCATAAATCCAACAAAAAATGACATGTGAAATGCATAAATCGAAAACTTACCCACTCAAGGAGAAGACTGCACGAAAGGGAAGGGGTGGTGAAATTGGCACCGCGAGAGGGAGGGGGTGGGGAAAAGGCTCTGCGTGAGAGGTAGGGGTGGGGAAAAGGTGTTGCACGAGATGGAGGGTGTGGGGAAATTGGTTGTGTGAGATGAGTTGATCCGCTGCGTGAGATGAGTTGATTTTGTCTGAATAATGTTGGATGATGAACGAAAGGGGGCTGTGGCTGAGAATGGAAGGAGAGAACTCCTTAGAAAGGGACTGCGATTGGAAGGGGAGAGAAATGATTCTGAAGGGTCAGGTGTATGTGTTTGGAGGCTGCACCTCCTACGTGGCCAATAGTTATTAGTTGGTATGAAAATGAGTTTTATACCCGACTGACCTTAAGTTTTTCCCTTTATTGAGTTTTGAAAAATGAGAGAGAAAAAATTGAATTAAAATATTATAAAGTTAAAAACTATTAGAATATAATTTTTGAATATAATTTTTGTTTTGAAGTTTAAAAAAGTTGTATTAATTTTTGTGTTTTGATTTTAAGTTTGTAAAAATTGTAATGATTAGGTGAAAAATTTAAAATTAAAAAATATTTTATATTTGAATGATATTTGAAAAGAAATTGTGAAAAGTTTTAAATTTTTTTTTATCACATCTCATTATCTGAACAATGCAGCCTTTTTAAGTCTTTTTAGAAATTTAGGGACCGAGAAAAACATAGGAAACAAAAATCAAGCTCGGGCATCAGAGGTACATGCATATATATAGATATGAAGTTTGGCCCATGGACCAAACTTGTGTACTGGATCATGGGAAGGCGCCCATTGGACTGTTAAATTAGAAACACAGATTTTGAGGCAACCAACTACGTCCCCATTGATAAACCCTCGTGTCTCAGCGTCAGAGCTTCAATGGCTTCCGCTCTTATGATCCGAGTCTGACTCCAATCCTGCAAAAGGTATATATAATCTCTAACAGTTCTTATTTTCCTTCATTTTCTGTCTATATTCAGTTTTAGATTGCTTGGTTTCTGGGAAAGCTTAGACAAAATTGATGAAGGCTTGGATGAAGTTTGAATTCAGTCGGTTTGCTAGAGATTTTTTTTTAATGGTCGAAAACCGTAACTCTAACTCATAACTTAGCACAGATATGACTTCGGAGACCGGGGCCTCATCGGGTCCGACGACCCGACGCTTATCCTGCACCACCTGCTTCGACGCCCTCTGGTTTTGCTACTGTATGCGCTTTCCTTTCGATCCTCCTCTTCCTTTGCATTTTTCGATTTCCATTCCTCATTCCTATCCTGCATTACATTCCAATTGCATTATCCAAAACATTCTAAAACTGAACTCTTGTGTATAGAAGATCATCTGCCATATATTGTATATATTTTTTTGATAAGTATATATTGTGTGTGTGTGTATAACATAGAGAGAGAAAATCAATCAGCTTCTTTTAACACTAGTTCTACCCTGCAATAGTACCATAGCAAACTTAACTACTTATCATTGCTGTTAGAACGGTGGACCTCACGCACCTATCCTGCAAAAAGGAAAATAGGCCAGCAGAGCTTGCCAACAATGGTTGGCGGGGGAAAGGGTCCAACACTCAAGTTAGATTGGATTGTTTATTTTTAGCAAATTGAATCAATGTAAAATGTCTAGAGAGATTTTTTGAGACTGAGATTTCCTTTTTACAGTCCTTGGCATTTTACCAGGTGTCTTCCCCTATGATCTGTATCTGGTGGGATGCTGTCTGTTTTCTGCTTGCCTTTAGACGCTTCACCATTCTACTTCCTATCACCCTGATATCACGGCGCCCCCTCAAACATGTCGTATGTCATTTCCAAGGTTATATGATGATGGTGGGCCTATAAAGGGCAAGTGCAAGCCATCTGCTAAGAAAGAGGCTTCCCTGGGCCTCTGGGGGCTTTTCCTATCTGCATAGTCATTCCTCCTTTGGTTTTTGGGCCACATCTCTTCAGCCCTGGGCCCATAGTTGCTCAGGGCTGCAGAGCCCTGGGCCCATAGTTGCTCAGGGCCGCTGAGCCCAGGACCCATACAATTGCCATGAGAAAAACATTATCTGATTCATATTCCAACGAAAAAAATTAATATAGATACCACAATCATTGGTGCTTTTTGGGATTTCTTATTGTTATATTCTTTTTATTATTGTTTTTTATGGGCATATTCTTTTTTTTATTGGGATGTGCCTTGATGAGCCTTGAGCCATAGAGTATTAATTTGGAGAGCTATCTAAATCTCAAGTCTATTGTGTTCAATGTTCTTTCATTTGTTTGCTTTGAATGATTTGTTCTGGGAGAGTCCCTTGGGGTAGGGTCAAGTGGTAAGGCTTTCATCTTGGGGGTATACTTCTCTTGGGTCTAAAATCCAAACCCTTAGCTGCAAACAAACTCTATGGGCCATGTCCCATTGGTGAAAAGCTGATGATTTACTTGATCCGTGTGATGTGGGCATATTATACAGGTCCGGCCCAAGGTTCAACACCTCATGGGTGCAAACAATCCTTTGGGGCCACACCCCCTAGTGAAAAACTAGCGATTTAATCAGTTACGTGTAGAGAAACTTCCGAGGGTGCAGTGCACTGGACCGGGGTTTACTCTGCAGGGGTGGATCTGAAGGTCCCTGCCTTGGAGAGGTTCCTTGACATTAATATATATATATATATATATATATATATATATACAGGTCCAGGGTTTAACCAGGGAAAAGTCATGTTTTGTTTTCATGGTCCCATGGCTTTTGTCATCAATAGAATATTTGTTTCGTGTGAAGGGAATTGCTGCACCATTGAGCATTATGATTAATTATCTCTTTATTTTTTATATAAATCTGAAATTGTATTTTCCTTCAAATTTTCTAAAATGAGTAATTCTTCTCGCATTTGTATTTTTCTTCTTATTCACCCAACTATTTTGGCTTTTCTCTCTTATGCGGTTGATGTGATCATTGTGTTTTTGTACAATTTCTTTTGCATCCTTCTTACTTACTTGTATATGAAGATTGTTGTTTGCATTATGTTTAGCCCCACTCACCATATTTTTTTGTTGTCTGTTGGCCTTTCATTTGTTTATATGTTTCCTACTTTACCTTAATCATGTCATTTTCCCTGATTTGTAACGGGTTTGCTTCTAGATGGCCATTATTTTAGTTATTGCCTTTCCATTTTCAAGAAATCCGTCCCTTATATGTTCAACCATTTAAATTCACACATCTTTAGTTTCTTCATGATTTTCTCGTGGTACATCTGCAGCATTCTTTATTTCCCTCTATGCTTTTCCTTTTAACAAATGCTACTAAATTTAAGCTTTCTGGACTCGCGATTTACTTCTTTGCATGTATATCTTCTTGTTATAATGCGCTCATCTTAAGAGTTATTGCCACTATTTAATGTCATGGGGTTTTGCTCTTCTCTTGGGTTAGGTTGTGATTCTTGCTTGTTCAACATTCTACTTGACTCCAAAATGTTCAATTGTCATCCTCTTTTCTGAAGCACACGTTTACTGTTCAATTGTAATCCCTTACTTCCATTTATGCCTTCTGATTTTCTTGTGTTTATAGAAACATATTATGAATTTGATAGGAATTTATGTTATGGCAGCACCAGTTCATCAGATGCAGCAGTATTATAGGCTTGGCGTCCTTGATAACTGTTCAGAGAAATGGAATGCTGTTTTGGATTGTCTAAATCTTAAGACAAAACGATCTACAGAGGTGCAGGTTTGTTTTTCTAACTTCACTTGCTTGCCGGATTTTTAAAAATATTTATGTGCATCACTTCTTGCTTGTTAACACAACAGACAACGTCGTATCCATTACTAGTTCTTGGCTTCTAGTTAGGTGTACTTGGGCTATGCCAACATTCTTCTATTCTATAACATTTTATTTTACCTATAAAAAAAACAAAACTGACAATGTCAAGTGCGGGGTTGTAAACCAAATGTTTGCATGAATATTTATCTTCATTATTTTGTTATTAGCTTCATTGTTACAATAAAGTATGTTTTTCCTGTCAGATGTCTTCCATTGTCTCACATGTTTGGTTGATTTTTTAGTATTGTTTATATGTCCTTTCTCTTACTTATCAACAAAAATATGTCTTCTTGTTTTTTCTTGAGTTTTTTATATCAATCCTCACTCTCTCATCTAAGATGTGGCAGAAAGTGGCAGCACAAAGGACCCAATAGGAACTGCATCAGGTCTAGAGAAAGTATTTTCATAAAGGGAGTCCCCCTCCCTCTAGTGGAGGGAAAAAAAACTTGGATGCCCTTTGCCCTATGCAGAATTTAATTGGACTATGGAACAATTTGATTATGGTATAAGGTTAAAAGCAAGTCAATGCATGGAAATGGACAAATGATGGCATTCTAGTCCTCTACATATATTTTAGGGAAAAATAAAAAGAGGGAAATGTGATATTTGTAATGAAAAAAATTCAGAATGCAATTATTGTTATATAGTGGAATATATTACTTCTCCTCTGTAGGTGGTTAAATGATTCTGTACTCTCCTACTTTAACTAAAGGCTTATAAGTTATAGATATTGATTTCCAAGGTTGTGTGGGAGGAGCATCTGCCCATTGGGGTGCAGCTTAAGAGGGCGGACTTAGGATGAGTTGTAGACTCGAACATCCGAAGTTCTATTTAGCACTAGTTTTCCTGGATTATCTGATACACGATTCTGGTGGGTGGAGTCATGTATCTGGGGTTTAGTTCCTGGGGGTGGATTTGAAGGGTCCTACCTTGGCATTGAAAAAATGCTGGGTGGTATAACTTAATACGTTTTTTCTTTAGAAAGCTTTAATTATGTTTGGAGACGCATTCAAGTGTTCTAATAAATACAGTAATTTGATTGACACAACAAATATAAGACATGTTAAGTACATGGATTCTGCAATGCCCTGATACGTTTCATTTGTAATTGAGTTTCAAAGATTAAGAGCTTAGAGATTGTTCTGTTCTTAGATGTCATTATTTTTTTTTTTTTATAAGTGTTCTTAGACATCATTAATACTCACCTGTTATCAGTCTACATTAGGGTTGACTGTACTCAATATTGAATTTACCCAACCTAACAAATTAGAGCAAGTAATGTGAAATCATAATCATACACAGGAGGTGGGAGGGGTTAAATTTTAATAGTTTTTTTGTGGGTACTCTAGTGGACATGTTTGTTAACACCCCTGGTACCCTTCAAATTGCTAACGCCCTTGGTACCCTTCTAATTGCCATCTGTCCAATTTTCATGCTTCCCATTTACATAGATTTTTGCAAGGAGGCATGTAGCAGGGGCCCAAGCATCCTTGTGTCCATTGTTGATAGATCTCTCATGTAGTATTTGTCATCTTATGTCTGTTCTGGGGAGGGGGGGTTTACAATTACTTTGGGAAAGCTCTATTAGATGTGGTTGTAAATGTGCCTGATTTATATTATGATTGACTCACTGTGATACCACCCCATATGATAAGGATAAAATTAGGTGGTGTATGAGATCCCACATTGTTTGGAAAGGATAAGTTCTTGGTTTCAATGTGGCTCCAATTGTATCATGGACTAGTCATTTTGGAGTATAGGTCATGTGGTTTGGACTTTCAAATGGTATCAAAGTCAGGTTCAGTGATAATGATATGTTGTTTCAAATGAAAGGGTAGGAGTTCAAAACTCTACAAGTGTAATTTGATATATTTAATTGTGATACCCCATATGATAAGGATAAGGGTAGGTAGTGTATGAGATCTTACATTGCTTGAGAATGAGAAGTTCTTGCTCTTTATAAGGTTTCAATGGAGCTTCAATTGTATCATTGACTAGTCCTTTTAGAGTATAGGGTATGTGGTTTGGGCCTTCCATTGGAGTGTTACAAATGGTATCAGAGCCTATCGTAACCAGAAATGTAGGACTTGAGCCATGCACCTACAATGGACTAGCCCGACGAGGACGTCGAGAATTTAAGGGGGGTAAATTGTGATACCCCCATATGATAAGGATAATGGTAGGTAGTGTATGAGATTCCACATTGCTTGGAAATTAGAAATTCTTGCTCTTTATAAGGTTTCAATGGAGTTCTAATTATATCATGGACTAGTCCTTTTGGAGGGCCCTCCTCCTTTTGGAGGCCCCTCCCCTCAAATTCTTGCTGTTATATGCCCGGAACAGTGCTGTCTTGAATGTGAATACTGAAGGACCCATCCATCTAATACCTCATATTTTTATACTCAATCCGTACCAGGAACTAGTGCATCTTATTGTAAGAGTTTTTAACAACCTCACTTGTAATCATGCTTTTCAATCGGTGGCAGGTCTTATTCTTCTTTTTTGGTTGGTGGGGGGTTTTTCCCCCCCCTTTTTCGAGTTAGGGAATTTGGTTAAATGGGGCACTTATTATTTTTTTTTTTGGGTGGTTAGGAAGACTTCAAGTTTATTTTGGCCTTTAAATGTCTCTGTACTCATGCATGTAACAAGAAGAACACTCTGAATGCAGGAAATTCTAGAAACTCGTGAGAAAGCCAAGTCCCACATCTGGACTTACCGAACACAAGAAGAAGCATCATCTAACTGGAAAGAACAATTCGGACATTTGGATGAAATGGAGTGAGAGAGATCGAATTCCACATGCACAATTCTGGTACTCCATTTTTTTATAACTATACACTGAATGTCTAGTGATTTGAAAACAAAATGATTTAGATAAGAAAGGGAAGAGACCGATTCTCACAAATCACATTTTTTTGTCTAATTCACCTGGTTCTTTATAAGCGAATTATTTTCCTAGTTGTCGTTTTTGCTGGTTAAGAATTATATATACTTATTTGGGCTCAAGAATTGAATAGCTCATGTTAGTTCAAAGTCCTGCCCTTCTTTCAAATAACTCTGGAAATACATGTCCATATTAAAAATAAATAAACAAATTTTTTAAAATTTTCTTCAATTATTCTCTCTCCATTTCAAAAAAAGAAAAAAAGAAGGGGAAATATGATTATCATATCTATAGTATCTAGAATTGAGCGAAGCGACATGTAGACTCATGGCCGCTTCGCTGAAATGGGGGTGAGCAACTCGATCGCTCGTTTGAATGGGTTGTTCAAGATTTTTAGTTAGCGGATGGGCTAGCCTGGTTGTACGCAGTACGCACCTACCTGGGTTTCACCTTCCCGTCTACGGTCTACTAGACTAGATATTTACTTATAACATGATTTTTCTTCCTTCTAGTCGCTTTCCCTTCTTCTTCTAGACTATATATATACACCTCCAATCTTCTCCCTTACTTTTCTTTATTCTCTTTTTCTTTATCTCCTTGTTATTTCTTCGCTAACTAAAACTCACATTAGAGCACTAGCAATGGTGTAGGCAAAGACAAATGTAAAATTTGGCTAAAATCACATGTTTTATATTTTGCCGTTGCCATTCAAGAGAGATTCCTACATTGGATTATCTATCTATTAGTCAAAATGATAATAAAATATTATTTAATAATAATAATAATAATTTTCTAATTTTTTTTAATATTTTACAATTATATTGACCATATGTTAATTTATAATTTAATTAATGAGAGAAAGGGAGAGAAAGTGAGAGAAAGAGACCAAAAATGAATTACGCGGGGGCAAAACAAAGAAGCGGATATGATTTTTTAATTGAATAAAATATACCTTTAGCTTCCAAACAGTAGGATGCCAAATATGACATTTGCATTCCATTCATTGTAGCTCAAAGTTTCACTTTTTATTTTTTAACTAGCTCAATGCATGATTTTTAATGTAAAATTTGGCATATTTTGCAATTTACTGGCATTTGGTTAGGTCAATGCTAGTTCTTTTAGAGATCCATGGTTGAGCATCCCTAGTGGAAGCTTTAGTTTGAGACCACAACCTGGCTGTGGGTAAGTAGTTGATTTTTGAGTTATTTGTGGTTAGACAAGGGTAACGGATGATGGTGATGCCAATCTGTCAACTTGATCAATGAATTCAGGTGGGCATGGGTATTGGTGGCAGTGTGAGCCTATACAGCCACCCCATCCAAAAGGGACGAGGGGTGGAGAGGGTGGCTACCTACCTACATATGGCGAGTAATACCACTAGTCATGATAAGAAACTATAACATTTAATTCTTATGGGATATTACCCGTTTACTTTAGGGCACATGCATTGTTGATATGATCTGTCCCTTAACCATAATTGAAGCAAAAAATATTATTTCTACATCCATTAGATATCGAAAAATCCATTTTATAAACTTGCTTGAAACGCCACCGATATAGAAGCCTTCCATATTACGAGTTAGCATAGAAAAAGTATTGGTGTTTTGTTTTTTTTGTTTTTGTTTTTGTTTTTGTTTTTAAGAACTGAGGTCACATGTCTAAGAGTGATCCCGTCTCATTTTATTGAATAAAATCTTCACTTATGACGGAGGAATACCGTGCAATCAAATCAACCACCTGAGTATTTACATTAAGACAAAAAAATACCTTAGGTGCCAACAACCCAACACAAACCCAAAAATAAAGATCCTTCAGCATCTAAGATAAAGAATACCGAACTTGTCAATATGAATAAGGCCCCGAATAAGTCCTTGTGTGGAATTCGCGCCACAAAATTCAAAATTCATTCTTTGAGTCTCCTGTTTTGCTAAAAAATCTGCAACCATATTAGCCTCTCTAAAAATATGATGAAACCAAACATGGAGTTTAGATACAAGCTCTCTAACTTCTTCTCAAAAATTCTATAGAAACCAATATCGACAAACCCTCAATGTAGACCACCCAATAATAACCGTTGAATTTGACTCCACCAAAATATCATGCAAACCCAATTGTTTACATAGTCGTAAACCATCTAGAAGAGCCCGACATTCAGCCACTGTATTAGTAGCCTGCCCATATGAATATGCAAAACCAGCCTCAACCAAACCCTTATGATTCCGAATGACACCACCCCCACCGAACTCCCCCAGCCTCAACCAAACACTTATGATTCTAAATGACACCACCCCCACCGAATTCCAGCATTTCAAATTTTGGTTAGAGTTTCGCTCGGAACCAATATTGGTGTTTTGTTTATTATTATTATTATTATTAGTATAGATATAAATCATCTAATGGATCTTATAACAAGTGGTATGTTCACTCACCGACTTGTAAGTAGCAGAATTACAAACAATAACGGAATCTTGGAGATGATCTCAAGAAAATTATTACATGTTTTATGTGTTTATCAATACTCAATTTCCCATTCGAATGTTTTATGAGGTTTGTCCAAAATGGAAAGGACATTGTTCAACTATTCCCAAATCCTATGTATTTTGCATGAAGATGTTGAGATGCATCATTAACCAGTGTTCTAAGGTCGGTTTGGTTTGCCATATGAGATGAAACTTGGTGTGTACGGATGATATAATTTTGTCTATCCAAACGGTTAATTTCACATCTCTATTTCATCTCTAAGTTTTCAAACTCATCTCATTACTTTATGACATAAACAGTAAAAAGAATCTCACATAGTAAAAAAAATTCATTTGTGATTAAAATAGAATAATCAATAAGTCATTATTAGAATGATATATTTTCACAAAGAAATTGATAATTTTGTGAGTATTGAATAGAAGTGCATTTTGGAGTTTTATTAGAAAATTCAAAATTAATAAATTATTTAAAACAAATCTACAACATAATTCATATACTTATTTATTAAAATAATCAAAATAATTATAATTTATATTTAGCATAAAAAATGACGAATTTCTTATATATAGAAAAATAAATAGCTAAAAATATCTTTTAAAAAAGAGAAATTACAATTTTCCGCCAATAACTTCCCAATATATCTTGGGATTTAAATTATTTTTTAGAATAATAATATCTTTAAGAATAATATCTTTTAAAAAAGAAATTATTTTTTGAAATTATAAAGTAATTTCGGCCAATAACTTCTCAATATATTTTGGGATTTTAAATTTATTTATGATAGATTTTTTAATTACTCATAAATATTTTTTATTAATATATTCATAACTATTATTCAATCATTAGTGGGACCCACCTCTTTATCAAAGAGTGCTTCTAAGTTCTACACCCACACTTGGGGGATCCCGATTGGCATCCCACCCAGTGTGTTTCCCTTTTTTTTTTTTGTTTTTTTTTCATGCATTTTTTTTATCATTTTTTAAATATATTTTTTAAAAAATTCACATCAATAAAAAATACTTACTTAATCATTAATTAAAAAAAAAAACCAGTCGAAATTTTGGTTGGGAATACCCATTTGTGGTTTTAGTATTTTCCTTTATTAAATTCTAAAAAGTCAAAATTATCTCATCTCATCTCACTATCTAAATATATATTTTTTTACAAATTATTTTATCTCATCTTAATTCAAAAAATCTCACTACTATTTAAAATATTTCGTCTCATCTCATTTCATCTCATCTGTATCCAAACCGATTAAGTTGAGCCACCCTATTGCCAAGAAAAAGTACTATTATTATTATTATTATTATTATTTTTATCTTCATAAAAAAATCATAATTATGTTTTTAAAATCAAAAGCAAAAAGATAGGGACTGCGAGGTGTAAGACATTTTTGTTTTGAAAGTTTATTCACGTATATTTTTCAGTTTTTTCTCTATATTTTATATTTTCTATATTTTTTTCATCTTTTATTTTTTTTAATTCTTTAGCTTTTAGTTTATAAAAGTTTTGTTTTGTTTTAATTTTTTGATTCGTTTTAAAATTTTGTTTAATTTTTTAATACGTGACATGTCGAGCTTAGATTTTCACGGGTCAAATGCCATATGAATGATTGTGACATAAATGCCTTATTTGGCTATTTGCTAATCTGATGAATAATTGATGAAAGAAAATTTCGACAAAATATAAAAACTAAGAATCGAAGAGATCTTGTTTTTTTATTTGTTCATCAATTTTTTATAATTTTTTTTACAACTATTTTATTACTCATTTCAAATTAATTAATGAAATTGTGCCATTTTATTAAAAAAATATTTTTAATTTTATATAATTACCCATCATTTTAAATAGAATTGTAAAATAGTTATAGATTAATTATAGGTTTATCATTTCCCCATACTTAAAATACACAAATGGTTCAAAGGAGTGAATTTAGATAAGCTGTTATCCTAAATCTGAACTCGATTTGATGAATTCGATAATCTTTTTTTTTTTTTATCATATTTTTTCTTATCTTTTATCCATTAAATGGAATAAATTCATATTAGGTTCAACTTCTTTGCATATAATAAAATTATTATTATCATTATTATTATCAATAATCACATTTTCAAAATTTAAAATAAATTCTCAAAATAAGCAATAAAAAATTCTATCTACCATCCTCTTAATCATCATTCTCTCACTATTCTCTTATGTGTCATCTAATAATTGGATTATAAGTAACGAATAATAAATAATTTTTCAACAATTTAATGCCATAATGGAGAGCGATAGAAGGATAATTAATAGCACTTCTCATAAGCAATAATATTATAATACGAATATTCTATTATCACTTACATGATGATAATACTTGGTGAGTTAGTATATTTTCAAGCTGCCATGACTAATACATTATCCACGTAATTTAAATAGTAAGATTGATTTATAATATTAGATTTTAAAATTTTTCTTCTAAATTAAATTATGCAATATAAGCATTTTACTAGGTGTGTTCTACATACTAGCTTGAAAATAAAACTTTTCATATTTGATTTATAAGATTCAGTATTAAAAATTTCTCTGGTATATCAAATTATGTCATGTAAGCGCTTTGCTGTATGTGTTATCCACCCCGATTTATAAATATAATTTACTCAATAATAATTAAATATTTGAAATGAATTGAACATTTAGTTCAATTTTTTTGAATGAAAATGATTTATATAATTGTAGAGTGTGCAAACTTCATATACTTATTTTAAAAAAAAAATAAGAAGAGAAATTTGAGATCTACATAAAAAAATTAACTTTTTTAAAAAGGAATGCACGGGCTTATACAGCTTAGAATTGTATCTGGCATTATTTTTATTTGAATTTCATAATTATTATTATCATTAATAATCACATTTTCAAAATTCAAAAAAAAATCTCAAAATAACTACTAATAATGAAATAGTAATTTTCTTCCAATAATTAATTTATCATATTTGGAAATAAAATCCCTTTAACATTAATAAAAGGAAAATTTAAATTGGTTTTAATTGCTGCCAATCTATAATGACTAAATATTTCTAAATAAGGAGAAACATAAAAAGTATATTTTAAAAGTTCCCGAAAAAATAAAAAAGGAGTATAATAATACTAAGTTAAGTTTTTATTCGGCCTTTTCTTCGGACTTGAAAGTTGAAACACCTCCCACAGAGTCAAAATTTTCAGAAGAGAGTCAAATAGATATTCGTGAGGTTGAAGAAAATCAGCAGTAGTCCGTACTCCCTCTATATATATTATGTACGAAACTGACCAACTTTTCTGATCTTTGTGGAAAAAATCCCCATTGAATTGCATAAACAAAGCATAGAAAAGGTTGTTTCATTCCGCCGCCTTTTGCACCGTACTACTTCTGCAAACTCGTTCTCTCTGCTTCTTGTTCGTCGGAACCAAATACACATACACAGACACACAATCAGACTCTCTCTCTCTCTCTCTCTCTCTCTCGCTCTGTGTGTTAAGCTTTGAGCTTATTTTTTGTGAGAGAATTCTGGGGTTTTTTTTTTTTTTTGGTGCCATGGACGACATGAACAACAGTTCGGTGGTGGAGCAGCAGCGGGTGGTTGTAGCTGTGGAAGAGCCAGAAATGGGAGGAGAAGGATCTGGGCCGGTAGTATTGGGGTTGTCGGGTCCAATTGGCTTGGAAGAAGTGGGGAAGAGGAGGAGGGGACGGCCCAGGAAGTACGAGGTTGCTGGGAAAAAGGTGGGCCCAGTGTCGGAGAGCCCGTCCAAAAGGTCTCGAGGAAGAGGAAGGCCCCGAGGTTCGGGTAAACTTCAGGCCTTGGCGTCTTTGGGTGAGTTTCTTCATTCTTGAGTTTCGAGCAACAAAAAGGAAAAAAGGTGGGATTTTTTTTTATAAAAATTTGGATACCATTGTCTCTTCGATGATCCTGATCCTTTTGCATTTTTTTTCTTCATTTTTTCCGTGCTTTATCCACTTTGCACCGTGAGGTCTGCCTTTACTTTTTGGACGATGCTACGTTCACCGCTCCCGCTGGGAGCTTATAATTGATTTTATTTTATTTATTTGAAAAAAAAAAAAGCTAATTTGCCTATCAATTCTTATCACTCTACTTGACCATTCGGAATTTTTTTATTTATTTTTATTTAATAATTAAAGAAGTAATTTTAAGTGTGTTGATATATATTTTTTTATTTTTTAAAAATATTTAAATATATTAAAAAAATATGAATAGAAAAATAAAAAGCTCTGCCGCTTGAGTATTTTTTAATATTTTTAAAAAAAATTACAATATTATTATTTTCTTAATTATTAAATTAAAAAAAAATTAAAAAAAAATAAAAAATTTCAATGATAACACCAAGTGGTAAAAACTAGTAGTGAAAGTATCATTTTTTTTAAAAGATTATAAAAAAATAGGGCACTACAGCCACTGCTTGTGGGAGCTACTGTTAGGTATTTTGGTATTTTTTTTTATATGTATTTTTTTAACACTTTTAAATTTATTTTTTTTAAAAAAATTTATAATATTATTAAAAATTACTTCCTGTAAAAAAAAAAAAAGCAAGCAGTAGCTCCCAACGGTAAGATTATGATTATTCTTATTTTTTTTGTTTTCTTTGCCACCTTTCATCCTCATTGGGTCTTATTTTATGAAAAAAATAAAATCTATTATTAAAAAATTAATTTTTTTTTAATAGAAATCTTATATTTTATTCATATTTTTAAAAAACGATTACGTAGCAGTTGCACAATTCACAGTTACAAATATCTTTTCTTTTACCTGAGTTTCCATCCAATCAACGTATTTCTCTCCAAAAGGTCTAGATGTTCAAAGGGTCTCTTTAGTGTTTAAGTATCTAAAGTTTGTAAACAGCAACTCATAGATGTCTTCTCCTTTTTTGTCTCTGACCCAACTGAGTATCTTAGAATGAATAAGGTTGAATTCGAAGGATAAAGTGGCAAAAAGATGACTTTGAGATTGCTTCCCTGGAAGAAGTGAAAAAAACCCAGGCTCTGCTCAAAGGCAGATTAGATTGCTAGTCTTGAAGAAAATCATCATGTTTGGAAAGATCAAAGATCAATCAAAGAGAAATCTGGCGGGAAAACTAATATCATAGATGTTCAATTGAAACATGCAGTTCCACTTTATAGAGAAGGAGAATTTGAAGCTTATCTAGATGAAACTCCTTCACGGGTGCCAAAAAAGTAAGTGACAGAAGTCAGAAAACGGTTAGTAAGACTCGACTGACATTGGATAAAACTCCGGGATTTTTAGATTTCTGAGTATCTTAGAAAGAAAAAGGCTGAATATGATATGATTGACCCAAAGTAGAAGTTTTGGGTAGAAGTTGAGTAAAATGATCGTGGAATTGCATATCAGCCGGAGGAAGTGAGAAAAACATGGGCGAATTATTCGGCCCAAAGTGCAGATTTCTAGTCTTGCAGGGAATCATTACGCATGGAGAGAACAATTAAATAGAATTTTCCAGAAAAACGGATATCATAGCTTTTCAAGTGAAGCATGCAAGTGGCCTTATGTTGTCACACAACAGTTCGCAAAAATGAAAAAAATTAGTTTTATCTAGATAAAATGCCTTCATTATATCCAAAATAAGAACCTTTTTTGTTTTGTTTTTTATAAGTAAAAGGCTTAAGAACCTTGTCCGTAAACATTAGTTAAGGATTGTAGGTTGTAACGTATGACCATATGTTGTGAAAATGGCTGTTCATTCATAACGGCTAGACTTGTAAATTATAGCACTCATATGAATGAACCTTTCCCAATTATAGCACTCATGGCTACTCCTTTTTGCCATTCCCACCAGTGGTTCTGAATTAGTTGAATACAAATTTAGAGATGAGGTATGCACCTGCTGGAGTCCTGTTGATTCTAGAAACTCCATCTGACAATGTTGTGCATCAGCCTGGTCTTGAGACCTGAAAACGTCCCAATTCTTACCATTCTGTAGGATCTGGCTCGATCAGAGGGATTGTGTTTATCCCATTTTTAGATTATTTAAATTTTAATGCTTTTAAAAGCACTTGAAAATTTATATTTTTCAAGAAAGATATTGAAAAATAGGCCCATCTGTTTCTCACACCTGAAATTTTTGTGAAGGTGCATTTGCTGCAGACACAGCTGGAGGAAACTTCACCCCTCATGTTGTACCCATACAAACCGGTGAGGTAATACCTGATGGATATCAGGGAAGTTTGCCTAGTCATTTTATATTTTAGTTTCTTACTTGGCATGTTATATGTTCTTTCATTTCTTAAGAGGTTATGTTTTGTCCTTTTCAGGATATTGTTAGTAAGATATCATCATTATCTCAAAAGGGTCCCCGAGCAGTTTGTATTCTTTCTGCTACTGGTTTGGTCTCCAGTGTGGTAATTCACAAACCTGGTTCTCCTGGTGGTATTTTGAGATATGAGGCATGTCCTCATTCCTTTCTAGTACCCTTTACCACTCAGTTTTCACTCCTTTCTTCCGCTTTTGCTGCACTTGTCAGATGGCTAGATTTGTTGCATTTCATGGTTTCATGAAGATATCTATTACAACTACATAGATACATAGATTTCACTCCCTCACTGTATCTATGTAAAGTTGTATTTTTGTGATCCTCTCCCTTCCTTTCACTTGTGCAAGAGTACTTTCTGAGATGATACCACCAGTATGCTTGGATAGACTAGTTTATGCGGGATGTGTCCTGAAAAATGTCATGATGGGGAAAGTGAGTTGCCATTGTATAACACCCCAATGGAAGGCCCAAACCACATGACTTATACTCCAAAAGGACTAGTCAATGATACAATTGGAGCCTCATTAGAACCTTATAAAGAGCAAGAACTTCTCCTTCCCAAACAATGTGAGATCTCATACACCACCTACCATTATCCATATCATATGAGGGTATCACACATTGAGACAAAAGGACCGCTTTGAAGAAGTCCTAAATTGATTAGTTTTTACTTGCCATACTGTGCATATAGTTAATAAATACCATGTACATGCTTAGGTAGACCAATCTCTATGGCACATGTTTCTGAGAAATGCCATGATCAAGTGGGATGCCATTACGATAGAGACTCCTAATAGAAGTCTAAGGCCCCGTTTGGTTTTACAGATAGTCTCAACCCATCTCATCTCATATCAATATTCAAATACCATTCAAACACGATCACTTTTCAATTTCAAATTTTCAAAATTTTCAAATAAAACACAAAAAAAAAAAAAAAATTCAACTTTTTCAAATTTCAAAACAAAAATAATATTAAAAAAAAATATTCTAAAAATATTTTAATTTTATAATATTTTTATTCAAGTTTTTCTCTCTCATTTTCCAAAATCCCATAAAACATTTTAACTCAAATTATTTCACTCCTATTCACAAACTATTTTATTATTATTTATATATTTTTCATCTCATCTGTATAACAGAGTCTGCATCTCCCAAATGTTAACAAAAAGGATGCATGCTTGAATATGTTATTGCTACATACAACTATCTAATGTTACCAAGACTTTATTTTACCAACATGCCTTGAGACGTAAAAGTGATGCTGTCATGTCATTGTCAAGTAATTATACTTTTAGCAGGCATGTCTAAGTTCGTTCTCTTTGACGGTTGGATGTATAAGTTTGTCATGAACTTGGTTGGTATATCAATCTCTCTGTCTCTGTCTAGACGGTAAGTATCATCTTGATGTCCTAGTTGGATGAAGATTAAACTTACGGGTAGATTAGATTAGTGCTGCTGCAATTACCTTCATTTTCTCTTAGTGCTTGCAATAGTATTGTGCGATTGTCCCCCATTTTGGATGTTGATTCTCTTACACAAGGAAGCATTTTATATTGGAAGCTAAAAATATTGAAAAGGAATTGACACAATAAGATGTTCAACACCATTTAATTTAAACATTTGAATGTTTTAGGTCTACTTCAGTGCCATTGTAGGTCTATATAGGAAGTCAGAAATTTAGAGGTTTCCGTTTGTTCATGCAGGGTCGCTTTGAGATCTTGTCTTTATCTGGATCATATACATTTGGTGAAACAGGTGGCGTACATCGCAAAAATGGCTTGTTAAGTGTTTCACTTGCTGAACCTGATGGTCGGGTTTTTGGTGGTGGGATTGCAGGTGCACTGATTGCTGCTGGACCTACTCAAGTAAGCCTTCCTTTCCTAACTGTTTATATGATATAAATTACTAAATATTCATGTCTTGGAGTTTAAATTTCCTTTTCAAACCTTAATGGTTCACATTTTCTAGCCAAAAGTCGTTTCAGAAGGCTACCAAAGTGAATAAGTTAATATTAAAAATTAGTGGAAGATCAAAATCCCTTGTTGGAAACCGAAATAGATTCTACTAATCCATCAGTTTTGCAGTAAATTTTCTCCCAAGTTGAAAGGTACTCGTAGCAAAATTAAGCCTTTACATTGTTAGCTTGTTATGGCAGTTAAATTCTGTCTTGCCAAAGTAATTTAAGAAATGCTTCGCACCGTGATCCCATTTTATAATACTGCTAATTGCTCATTTTGGGTTCTATTATTTTGTCAGCTCATCATTGCCAGTTTTAAGCAAAATATCAATAAGGAAATAAGAAGGAAGCACTCCCACACTGATCAAAAGAAAAGGAAGCACTCAGTTGAGTCCAACGATGCTGCCAGCATTCCTCGTGTTTCAGATACGGGGAGAGTACCCAAGCGTATTGCTAAGATGTCTGATGGTGATGATAGTTGCACTACCCCGACATCTGCACTCTTGGAATCGGTCTATGGAAGAGCATTTGATATCCTTGCCATGAAGCAAAACATGACCTCTGCTTCTTCTCTACATAGTGCTGATCAGAATGCCTCGCATCCCTTGCAGCAGATGTCAGACCAAATAGCATCTCCTAACATCAATGCCTGTATCCCTCGGATATAAAGGTCTCTCTCTCTCTCTCTCACTCACACACACTCTCTCTCTCTCACACACACACACACCAATACGTGTGCGTGAGGCATGGCCACAGTACAGAGGCACCACATGACATTAACAAAATTGCTTGTTCTGTCTGTTAGGGGGTTACAGTTGTTAATTGAGGCAGGCGGGAGAAATAGAAAGCAGCTTGCTTACTTCGTAGGTGGTGATGATTGAAGATGCTTATTAATAAATGTAATTTATCATTAAACATCTGTTATTTACTTCTTTTGCACTTTATGTGAAAGTTTCGCATTTACTTCCTGGCTTGAATTGAATGCCATGAATAAGGCATTTGACAAGGTATTGGCAATTATTGCCAATCGGGACAATTGGCCCTCACTAGTTTTAAAAATGTTGATGCTTCTAGGATAGCATATTCAAGGATTCCATACTTTTCCCCCCTGCAATTACACCCATGAAATGTGGTAACTTTAACTTCAGCCTTCCAGTTGAGAACTGACAATCGGTATATACCTTGTCTTTGTGAGGTTACCAATATGACTTGTCATATTCGAATTTTCATTAAAAAACAACTAACATGCTTTCACACTAGAATGCTTTCAACTAACATTCATCTTCGCGCCTGCTTGTGACGGCTCGTGGAGTCCATCCGCCGGTGATAGTGAGATGGGGTGGTTTAGATCTAATAGATCTTAAGGTGACAAAACTTTGGTATGGCGTGTGTAACTGTTTGATGCATTCTGACATGGTGATGCGTGGTGGCCACGTACATGCAAGACAAGTCGCGAGTAAGGATCACGTGCCAAGATTTTCATCGTGATTCTGCACTGTACCAATAGATCGACGATTGAGGAGTTGCGTGATTGGGCTTGTATAGACAATCGGTCGTAGGAAAGTGATAGATGGTGACTTGACCGAATCGGTGAAGAGGAAAAGTTGATAAAAGTTAAAAGAAAAGCCTATGATAGGGCGATGCCAAAAAAGGAATGGAGAGGATGACATGTTTGGTTAGCTGGTAGCTAAAGCAAGAAGAGAATGAAGAACTAGTGGATCTCGTGCATAGGCACACCATCTTGAGCGAAGTTCCTCCTTCCCCTAAATCATCCATTTCGTCAAAGGACAGTGCAGGTACACTGACTTCTTTGATTGGGCGTGGATTGGGAAAAAGTAGCAGCTAAAGGAAAGCTAAAAGGCATTGGTGAAGAAGTAATGGAGGATTTGATATGATTGAAAAGTGGGAAAGCTAAACTAGCTAACAAAGGGGTTGGGATTAGCCAAGACCCCATCTCCTCTCCATTGGAACAACTGAACGGAGAGGATGAGGGACTTTTACTTCTAGAGAGGACTTTCTCTTTCTAGAGAAAGGAAGGAGCATTAATTGTCCAATTTATTAGCTTCTATTTGTGGTACACAATTTCATAGAATGTAGGTAGTGGTTATGATCGAGTTGATAGAAAAGAAGGAATAGCACGTACTTTTCATTGGGGATAGAGTTGAACAAGGAAAATAGAGATGGTGAGTCAGGGCAGAGAGGCCTTTGGTATCCCCTCCAGTCAAGAATTGGGGCCTCACAATCATTAGCCAATATGCTTTTGTCTCATGCCTTTCTTTGTTCATGGTTTGATATTGATCTGGTGGTCTAGTTGTAGAGGAATTATACCAATCCATCTCGAACTTGGTGGTTAAACTCTACTACGGAAAAATAGCTCGACTCCAGGATAATAAAAAGAAAAGTCTCATTCTTATTACTTTTCAATATGAAAAAGGAGAAAAATGAAGTACGAAAAAGTCATCTTATTCAAAACCCCAATTATGAAACCCAATCTCTCCCACTTCATGCCTTCTCTATTATTCTTATAAGAGATAGAGGCGATTTCACATATTCTTAATCCAAAATAGTAATTCTATAAACAACCGTAAAGTGCGTAAATGCCGCGTAATCACTTTGAAAAAGATTGAGATTCACTATTAAAAAATTAATTAATTTTTTTCACGTGGATCTCATATTTTATTCACATTTTTCAAAGATAATTTCCGGTTACAAATATCTTTTTTCTATCTTATAATGATATTAACTTCATAAGAAAGAAAAAAAAAAAGGATTGAGGATATTTACTTGACTGATTTAGGGAAAGTTTGTAGGTCTCTTAACTTTATTGAAAAACCTTGTCATCTAACAATTTCTTCTTTTAGTCATTTTACTTCCCTGATTTAGGAAAATTTTGAAAGTTATATATTCCTTTATTAAACAGAAATTTCTTTATGGGTGTGAATCAAAGATTTTCTCAGTGGAAAAAACAGAAATTTGCCACCCAGTTGGCTTATAGGGAGATGCAAATGATAATTGCATCTGATATTGCGTTTGTACTGCAAATAAAATGCATATACAAGAGTTGCTACAGATTGAAGTTTTGAACCAAAACGGCTTTCCATTCAATTGAATTGAATTGGTTGAATATTAGAATTAAATGTTCAAAACAATATAGAGAGTGGTATGAAAGGAAATAGCTGGAATTTTAGGAAACAGATATTTTAGATCTCTTTCCTTTTTTTTTATTATTTAATTTTCCTGTTTTTTGTAACTCCGTAATATTTCTAAAATCTTAATTTTTTTTACTATTCCTTTTATATACCTGTTTTTTATTGGATTTAATTAAAATAGGATGTGGTATAAAACTCTCATGTACGCCCTCTAATAAAAATATGACACCTTAGCTTGAATGATATAATGTGCATACACACACCAGTTATGCACGTTAAAACTTAAAATAATTAAATTAAAATTAAAAAAAAAAAAGACCTGGTGGTTGTTCGGTCGCTTTTGGTGGCTTTCCGCAATCAACAAACGTCGATTGCCATACTTGCATTTGTACATATCCAATGTTGATGTGGTCGGAAATAGCCGGGAATTGCCATACTTGCATCATTGGTGGAATTTAGGCACAACCACTGATATGGTTGTAAATAAACTGACGGGACCGGCCGTCGCCCACACGGATCAACTGCTAGAGTCCAAAACCGGTCGGCTGGCGGTATAAAAATAAGGAAATTGACGCCGCATAGTTCAATTTCGGTTTGAACCAAACCCAAATTGTTGACCTGGCCAATTATTTATATATATACATATTTTATATTATATGTATATAAAATGACGCCGTTTCATTTAAGTAAGTAAAACGATGTCGTTTTAGTTATGATTTTTATAAAACAAATTAGATGAAACAATGCCAGCGCCATTTCATCCTGGGATTAATAATCCCCCACTTCTTCTTCTTCCCTATGGTTTTCTCCTCTGTAGGTCTGCTTCTTTCCACGGACGACATAGTCTGCCTCTCCCCTCCTCCTTCACAGAGACACCGACGACAGATCGAAGAATCGCACTATTCATGTCGAGATCGAGGCTACCGGTTTTCTCTCCCAATCGGTTGGTTCTAAGCCTCTCCAAAACTCAGAGGTGAGGCATTGATTGAAACAGCACTAACCACGTTAGTTTTTAGCCCTAGCCACTAACCAGCTATAAGTGATGGCAGCTGCCATGAATAATCGGGGATGATATGAGAATTAATTAGCATCAATAGTTTTTGGGCTCAAACTTTCTATTTTATGGTTTTAATAAGTCTTGTATGGTCTAGTTTATTTTAAAAACTATAAAATTACGAGGTGGCAACACATGGTTAGATGGTGTAATTTCGCATCCAGACCAATGGTGCTCCCTTTTTGTATTATATAATCTATTAGATAATTTAATCAAATAATCTAATTTTAAATTATGTTATGTTCCCTGGGAGTATCCACATCCACTTGATGATCCAATGTTTATTAGTAAAATATGGTAAAAAATTTGAAGATTGACTAGTTTGAGCCGCACATCCGGATGAGCATTTTGGGATTAAATTTTGGGGCAGCTACAGTATATCCCCATATATGGGCTCTAATGTAGATCCCAAATCAAGTAAAAAACAATTTCTTTGACCATGTAGCAATTAAATTACCTCTTTCGTTCTCTCTAGAAAGAGAAGCTCTTACTTCTCTATAAAAAGTAATGTTTTGAATATTGTACCGGAAGCCGAACTGGTCAAGGCACTAGAACAAAATATTTCGGTATTGGTATCGTTTTGTGTACCGTTTCGGAATAATATTTCGGTACCAATACCGTTTCGGAATAATTTATACATGGATAAATTATATATATACAAGCATTAACTGTATTCAAAATAATAATAAAATAAGTCACAAATTCAATACTTCTCAATACAAGTCTTAAGTTTTAAGTTACAAGTAATATAAAGTTATAAACACCAACATTATCATGATAAAATCATTAATGTCACCACGTCATCAAAGATACTCATCCTCATAAAAAAGATAATAAGGATCATGATTCGACATGTTAATCAAAATATTTTGATCAACGTCATCACCATCATCAACATTAACACCAACATTATCATTGTCTTCCTCATTTAGTAGGCTAATGGCTCCTCAATACTTGCTCAATCCAAATCTTCTCCATCAAGAAGTTCAGATTCTTCATCCACCCATTCTTCCATCAAATCAATGTTTTCAAGATTGATTGGATCTAAAACACCTCTTCCTTTTTTATGCTCATGTCAAAATAAAATCAAATATAAGTGAAAATGTTATATATTTTTCAACAGTGAAAACATTAGTATTAAAAAATGTACCTCTCTTTCAGCTTCAAGTTATAAAGAACAAATACTAAGTCAATTCAAACGTTTATGCACTAATTTATTTATCTTATTCGAATGAATAAAATCAAATGTGCTCCAGTTTCTCTCACATCCAGTTGCACTACAACATTGACTTAGTACTCGAACAGCAAATCTTTGAAGCGTTGGAACCTCGTAACCAAATTGGGTCCACCATGCAACTATAACAATAATGCAATTATAAATTATTAATTAAATACAAGTAAAAATAAAATAAGATAAAATTTAAAGTACAAAGTCACACTATTTAACAAATGATACCGATAAATAATAATACCTGAATTAATCTTATCACGCTGGTGGATTGCTAAAAAATGTCCAAACTCACCTACTGCATTCTTATACAAGTCAAGTTTTGCAATAATCTTGTCTTGATTATCGAGATCGAGTTTCATCTTCATAACAAAGTTGTTGAAGCCTCTTACAATATTATTTTTATTTTTAAAGTTAGGGCTATAGTAAATTCCAGGGTTAAGAAAACAACCCACTGAATATAATGGACTGTGAAGTTGCCTATCTCATGTAGAATCAATGATCCGGGTGAATGGACTGAATAAACTAACTTTGTTATTGCATCTTGCTTTTATGTTCTCCTTGACTCTTTCCATTGTATCATACAAGTATTACATTACAAGCTTCTCATCCTTGTCAACATGTTGTAAAACACGAACCAAAGGCTCATTAACTTTAACAATAAATTGATATTGAGCCAAAAACTCTTTATTTTCTAAAACAATCTCAGCTATCTCATTTCTTATGTTGCTCTTAGAATGACTTGATGCAATCCATTTATAACAAGTAAACATTTGTTTGAGTTCTTTCTTAAACAAGAACAATCATTAGATACTTAAAAATTTGTCGCAAACCTTGTAATTGCAGGATGACACAAATCATAACCTTTGGTAAAGACTTTTCTCATCAATTCCAAAACCCAACCATGGTTATAGATGAACTTTGTTATCTTTTTTGCCTTTTTTACAGTATCATCAATAAGGGGAAAATATCTTGGATTAGAAAAATTCTTCAACATTAAGTCTATGCAATGAGCTGCACATGGGGACTCGTAGAAAGAGTCATACTTTTGTTGTAACTTTTTTTCTACAGCTTTATAACTTGCATCATTGTCCGTTATGAATTGCACAAGATTCTCAGCTCCAAATTCTTGAACAACCTCATCAAAGATATTAAACAATGTTTCAGCACCTTTTCTAAGGTCAAATGTATCAACAGACTTCAAGAACATTGTACTTTTCGGACAATAAACTAGAAAGTTGATTATTGATTGTTGCTTAAGGTTTGTCCAACCATCTGCCATTAGTGAACAATCGGTCTCATTCCAAACCTTCTTAATTTGTTGCAAATAATCTTGAATCTCATCCACATCCATCTTTAACAAATTTCCTCTCAACTCATATAAAGAAGGGCCATTGAATCCTGGCCTGATGATAGTCATGGCATCGATAACTGGTTGATAAAACTTGGAGTGAGCCACATTGAAAGGCAGAGTAGCATCATACTACCAGCGTGCTACAGCCATCTTTGCTTTTAAAATCATCTCATTTGAACACATAAAACTCTTAATTGAAGGTTGGGTCCCAGAAGTTGTTCTTGGAGCAAAAAATCTACTCAATCCCCCCACTGACTTTCCAGTTCCAGATTCTTTCGATTTCCCCTTACCTTTTGAAAGCTGAGATTGTCCCTCCATACTATTACTATCATCAATATCATCAAATGTTAAATCTATATCGCCTCCAATCTCTGGCCTTATTTTTCTTTTCTTTCCTTTATTTTTTTTCATTTCATCAAGCAACTCCTTCATTTGCCATTTTACATCTTCAGAGACTTTTTTTTTACATGCTTCTACATCGCCTGGAATCCCAGCTAGATGATACTTTAACCAAGTGATCCCGCCACCTCTAATTACTTTATTACAATATAAACATTCAGTATTATTTCTTGCACCTGACACTGCACGTGCATGGGGCCCATACTGGATCTTCTGATCTTACAGGAGCAAGTGTTGGAGTCGAAGTCATACCACTAGTTGATTGACAACCAGACATTTTTAACTATTAAAGTATAAAAAATTAACACTTATAAGTAAGCAAAATTAAAAAAAGAAGAAATTCAATAGCCATTAAAATTAACACTTATAGCCAATAAGAAGAAATTCATCAAATCTAAACATGATTAGATTTAAAAAAACATCAAGTTCATAACAAATCAAAATACCAAACAGGCAAACACCCACTACCCATGTTTGGGATCCAACACAAAAGAACATGGATATATATATTTTAATTCAGTAGTTCATATATATATTTTAGCTAATACTTGAACAAGGATATATATATATATATATATATATATTTTTATCACAGATTTTGCTCATAAGTCACAAAATACCTCATATATATAATAAAACATCTGCATATATGATACAACTCAGAACATTTTTCAAGACAACTTTCTTCTAATTCAGCACTATATATATATATATATATATATATATATATATATCTTTGTGTGTGTGTGTGGGGTTATTACAATTACTAATTGCGATGATTTCTATATTAAAGTCAATGATAGCATAAACAAATCAGACAATCACGGATCACCCCAAAGCTATAGAATCATAGATACAATATAGAATTTAAAAACAAACAAACACTATAAAAATATAATCTAAAACATCTATAAAAAATAAAAATGCAATTCTAATTTGTTTATAAAAAAAAAGTAACAAAAAAATCAAATTAATTTCGAAAATGATGAGATACGACAGCAGAGTCGCGGACAGCGACGTGCGAGCTGACGGACGGTGCAACTGCGAGTTGTTGGACGGTGTGAGCTACATTGCTGCTGTCGGCTGAAGGAAAAGAATGAGCCGCTGAAAGCCTGAGGCTGAGGCTGAAAAACTTTACAGTTTGCACTTTGCGATTTTGGCCTGGCGAAACGAAATCGAAAAAGAAAAAAGAAAAGTTAGAAAACCCTAATACTGAAAGTCCAAAATTGCCCCTAAGAGTTTACTGGAATTTCGAAAATGCCATTCAATTAGGGTGCATAATTTCATATCGGCCGAAATATGTGTTTCGACTGAAACATTAAATACCGGCCGGTACACCCGGTATTTTGAGCAGTACGGAATATATATATATTTCTGGTACCGACCGAACTTCCAGTATGGCATATACCGATCGGTACGTACCGGTCTGTACGATACGGTACCAAAAACTTTGCTAGAAAGTCTAAATCACTCCAAGTGCCTTTGCCGGAGAGGAGGGTGAGAGTTGTGTGAATATGCTTTCCACCCTCATTTCCTCTTTGTCTCCATTTCCTTTCCACTACCACTATGTGATTGTGCTTCCATGGTACCCTTTTTTTTTCTCTCCTCCCCTCCACTGTTTCGGTTTTCATCAGATTTACTGCACTCTAGCCACCATCAGTCGACACGTGCCCCACCACGCAACCCTGCTGCTGACGATCTATTGGGATGATGCGCAACTGCGCCAAAAATCTCTGTGCTTGACCCTCATGCATGGCTTGCTTCCGCACGTGGTCTTTATGCGCCACTGCGGCTTGAAGACTCTGCCGGCCACACCCGCAGTACCAGCATATTCCCCACCTCATGATCTTTCAGATCCGCCCCACCTCACCTCCAAACCATTGACGCATGGCCTCCATGCCCCACCACAGAGGCGTGGAAAAACATATGATTTGTCGCAGATCAGTCCATCCGATGTCTATTTTTCTACTAAGTTATCGCTTTTCCTAATTGATGATCTAGAAAAAGAGACTACGGATCTCTCCAAAAAATATCTCAAGACAAAAAACTGCAGTGCACTCATAGCTTACACTGCCTCTAGTGGTGGCTTACTTAAAAACCATCTTTAAAATTACGCTCTCTTTGTATGGCATGGGTGGCGACTATGAAATTGGTCCTAAAGTCCGTTTTATTTTATTTTTTATCACTTTTGCACTACGATTATTGTACTAGGTTGTTTGTTACAGAACCCCACCCCTCCTTATGTATCATCTTTTCATTTTCTAATGAAATTTGTTTGCTTATTAAAAAAAAACTCTTTCTCCGTTCTATTGTTCACCCTCCTAAATTTCTCACACTACTCTCTCGTGCCCTACTATGTTGTCAACTCTATCATGCACTCGCGTCCATTGACAACCCCTTCGATTGTCTTCTCTGGTAAACTTCTCTACCTTCGCTGCACGAACTCACACACAGATGCACGCGTGCACACACACATATACACACACTCGCTCTCTCTCACACACACACACACACTCTCTCTCTTTATGCCTCATAAACTATTTCGAATCTCTCTTGCTCTCACTCTTGCATAGAACAAATAATTTATTGGCTTGATTGAATGAATCGAAGATTTGTGCTTTAGTTGGATGACATCTGTTGTATAAATTTGGGTCTCTATTCGTGCTTATTAGAGAAATGTCTAGGGTTTCTAGGTAAATGAGATATTTTGAGTATGTTGGTTGATTTCTGAGCGATTAACTTCAGTTTATGCAAATTGTGGTCTATTATCTTCAATTTATGGCCCTTTTTTTGAGTATATGGCTGTGTGTGACCTTGGATATATGGTTACACTCTTGTGGTGTTTGATAGTTGGCTATTGGTTCAATTATTGCTTTTAAAACTATTGTTGGACCATGATTAGTTGGGGGTTTGTTTTAACTCGAGATGTTGCTTCATACTGCCATTAGGCTATGACTAGTTTAATGTGAGTGTTTATTGGATGTTTGTAAATGAATCTTGTTGTTAAATTCATGTCTATAATGACATTGGGATATTAATTGCGTGACTTGTCTATACTCCATCTTTTGTTTGTCTATCCATTATCTATAAAGGATTGTTGCATATCTCGAGTTTTATCTTATTGTTCTTGCAACTATTGATTAATCATTTGATCACTCTATTGCATTGGTCTTGATTTTAGTGTTGACATAAATATTTTATATTGGGGTGTTTATATGTAGGCACTGTCGTTGGGGCTATATTTCTAATGTAATGAGGTTGTGATGATGGTTGAATTGAATGTTGTGAGTGTGTAATTAATAGGTATTGTGGATTGGGGCTCGATCCCTATGGCATGATAATCCGGATGGCCATTTTCATTGTGAAATGCTTCTCAAAGGTAATCTTGATTTACAACCATGATGGTTGTGCACCTTTCCTCTGCTTGACCGACCATTTACCATTCTGAGCCCCCCTTATATGCTTCTACACTTTAGTTATGTTTTAAGTTTATTATATTTTTTTTTTTGTTTTCTCCATTGACTTTGCTGAAAGATATTGAGAATATGATATATCTTGAAAATTTTAGCTATAGAGAACTGTTTTTGAGTTGGAGGTTATGGCAACTCTTGATTAACCATTGAATGCCTCTGTTGTTATTTTTTCCCTTGTTTTCTCCTTTGACTTTGTTGGGATCTATTGATATCATCATATTCATTGATTTATAAGCTATGTTGAACTGTTGAATGCTCGAGATTGTAGCAACTCCTAATTTCAACTCTATATGCCTTTGTTACGATGTTTTCTTCTTATTGTCTCCATTGCCTTTGCTGGGGATATATTGACCATCATTATATTTGTTCAAAATTTAAGAGACATTCCTCAACTGTTGACTGCTTGGGGTGATTTGACAACTCTTGATTTTGACTATATCTGCCTTTGTTATTATGCTTGTCTCTTGTTCTGTCCATTGCCTAAGCTTTGATATATTGATATTATTATACCATTTCAATAACTGAGCTATACTCAGCTGTTGATTGCTTGAGGTGATTTGACAACTCTTGATTCCAACTTTATTGCCCTATGGTATTATGCTTTTATCATGTTGCGATCAATGCCTTTGCTTGGATATATTGATACACTTATATTTGTTCAATATGTCCTTGGGTTATACTCAACTGTTGACTAATTGGGATGATTTGACAGCTCTTGATTTTGACAATATTACCTTCTGTTGTTATGTTTTTCTTTTGTTGTGATGCCTTTGTTAAGATATATTGATACACTTATACAGCTCAATATGTTCTTGAGTTATATTCAATTGTTGACTGCTTGGAATGATTTGGCAGCTCCTAATTCTAACTTTATTGCCTTCTGTTGTTATGCTTTTCTCTTGTGGTGATTAATGTTTTTACTAGAATATATTGATACACGTATATAACTTAACATGTTCTTGAGTTATGCTCAATTGTTGACTGTTTGGGGTGATTTGACAACACCTGATTTAGACTCTATTGTCCTTTATTGTTATGCTTTTATCTTGCTTTGATCAATGTCTTTGTTAGGATATATTGATGCACTTATATTTATTCAATATGCTCTTCAGTTATACTCAATTGTTGACTAATTGGGGTGATTTTGTAGCTTCTGATTTCGACTCTATTGCCCTCTATTATTATGCTTATCTATTTTTTTATCCATTGCCTTTGTTTTTTTATGAGACTGTGATGATTGTTGTAGAAAATTGATTTTTCTTATGAAATCAACCTGCATTGGGGACAATGTAAAGAGGTTCAAACTCCAAGGCATGGTAATCCAGATGGTCATTATCGCTATGAAATGTAACACAGAGGTAGCTGGGACTTGCAACCATGGCGTTTTTGCCCCTGCCTCTATGTCACCACTATCCATTCTAAGCCTCCTCATGGACCCTTAATTTATAAGCTGATCCTCTATGTCTTTATATCTATAAATTGATTTTGAACATTGAGGTTGATTTTACATATCTAAATTACTTCATTGCCTTCGCTTTTATAGAGATGAATTCACAAGATCATGACAATATGTTCTTCATGAACCTTTTAAAAGATGACCCTAACATTGTCCACTCATTCTTGAGTCAAACTCAACATAGTCCAGTGTTTGTGGTATACTCTCCACGCCAACCCCAAGTTGATGTTCTTACCGCTAAGAAATCACAAAAGAGTGTGAACTTCATTTAAAAGTAAAACAAACTACTAATTTTGGTGCGGTTAAATATTAATTTAGATCCAATCAATACAAGGGATAGATAAAAAACATATCCGACTTTGGAAAAAAAAATCTCTTATATTTTAATGAATACAAGCAACTACCATTGAGCATACAATTGAGTCCTTAATGCATGGTGGTCAACAACTCAAAAAACGATCAATAAATTATGTGCAAAACTAGCACAAGCTGAAGGGTTAAATTAAAATGGCTTGACTGAGCAAGACAAAATATAAAGTTCTTCTAGCTTATTATGTTATTATCTGTACATAATTTTTATGCTTTTGGACTATTAAATAAAAACTAATATATATATATTTTATGTTTTTTTTTTTCATTTTGCAAGTTTGACAAAGTGGAGATTATGTACCAATCACTTGAGAAGACCTAATTTTCATTCGAGCATTGTAGGCATCTGTTGAATGACCAACCAAAATGGATTGAACGTAGCCCCAAGGACCACGTAAAGAGAATATCCTCGATTTTGGCATCTAACTCGTACATTATGTGCTCTCGATTCACTAAATCAAGTCGAGATGGACAATGTTATAGAAAATAATGCTATTGACTTAGAGACACCAATGAGAAGGAAAACGGAGAAAGCCAAAGGAAAGAATGACTCTAGACTAGCTGAGGACATTTTCGAGATGTCAAGGGTGAAATATACTCTTTTTGAAGAGTCACGCTTCCAAAAAAAGAGTTAATTCATCTTAAGGAACAAAAACTACATTTTTAACAATGAAGAATCATAAAATAAGCCAAGAGGACAAGAGAATCAGGTTAGAAATAAAAATAATTCAATTTACACTATTTAAAATTGAGGAGAAATATGAAAGGGAGTGGTAGAAAGGGAGGAGCAAATTATGTTGATAGATGTCATTGCATTACTTGAAATACAATTAGCATATTTCCATCAACGTCAAATAAAGATTATGGAAAAAAGTAATTCAGATAAGCAATGAAAATTTGTGACAATTGATATGCATGCATTTATTTTTTGGGATAATCACATTGTCAGATGTTATTGATCTTTGTAAAAGACTATTTATTTTTATGGAATATTGGATGTTTGTATAGTTTGTAAAATTCTATATTTTTTTGGATTGTTGGAGAATGAAGATGAGAACCAAAATAATATCACAAATCACATAAATATTAACTCGTGAACCGAAAGCGTACATAGGAATGCAAAACCAAATTGACAACATATGTGATATTGTGCTTTTTATTTTCTACTTCTTGTTATATAATTGTTATTAGCTCTCAATTAGATCCGACTGGAGCTGAGAATAAGTTGAAATGTTTTTTATTTAATAATGACGTTGAATGAACTCCATAAGTTCACTTGTATGATTGCACAAGTTCACAAGGACTTTCATCAAGTTGTACGTAATCGAAGTCGAATATTCTATTATCCTCTTGATCGTCTTCAATAATCATGTTATGTAGAATTATACATGCTTTCTTAATTTTTTGAGATCAATGATCTTGAACATTTGAGCTTGTCCATGAAAGATTACAAAGCGTACTTGAAGGATCTCAAATGCAAACTCTGCATCCATTTTTGTTCCCTTGTGGAGATGGGATCTTCTTCACAAATATTGACCACTTTAGATATATACCATCGGCAATGTAGTATCCTAAGGTGTAATCATTACTATTAATTGAATAACTGCCTAGAGTAGCACACATTTGGGCCAGTTCAGTGAATATAAAATATCTTTCAAACACATTGATATTATTATGAGAATTGGGTAATACAAAAAATGCATGTCATATCCAAAGATCATATGATATTATTGTTTCTAAGATAGTAGTGGGTTCACGACAATGACTGAAGTGCATACATTTCCATGCTGCTAGATAATTTTTCCACATTCAGTGCATGCAATTAATGCTCCCTAACATCCCTAGGAACCTACGTTGTTCACTAATTGAGAGCAATTAAGCAATATTATTAGCATTTAGAAACCTTAAATACTCATTAGAAAAAACATGAACGATTGCTTTCACATATTTTTTCCGGATCTCCATTACGGTACTTTCTCCAATCCTTACGTATTTATCCATGAAATTGAAAGTTACTCCATAAACAAGCATTCTAAGTGCAGCGGTTATCTTTTGCATGGAAGAACCGACTCTTCTAGCATGATATTTTCTTTGGATGAAGTAAAACTCGTAAGCCTCTATCTCAAACTGAATGTGGAGAAAAAGAGAACAACTCATAAGAAACCTCATTTGAAATATATTGGAGGGATATATTGGTGATTCTACAAAATAATCGCAAAAAAACCGTTCGTGCCATTGTATATGATGACTCCTAATGTACTTATGTTACTGACAAGTATATCACAACTAGATGTTGATCCTCTATTTTCATTGGGAATCATCTCTAACTCATCATCAGAGTCTAAGTGGTGAAGAAGCAATTTACAAAATAAATGAGCCACAGAAAGAGCAAAGTGAAAAATGGGGCTAGAATGAAATTTTTCTCTTGATCTAAAATGAAACTTAGGTTGTTGTGAATGTTAATGAAAGAGTAGGTGCTCTTTTTTATACACCAAAATATTATCATATGAAAATTTGATTGTTAAGAAAAGACAAATTATTATCGTTAAAAATTTAACCATTACAAAAGGACAAAATACCTTACAATATGACAAAATTTTAAAATATGACTACTAGAATCATAGAAAAATGGTACCGTTGAGATGATATTGATTTTCAATAAAATCTTATCATTTTGTAAAAGGAAAATTTTGAAAAAAAAAATCTTATTGTTAAGAAAGGAAACTTTTGAAAATATTATCATCTTCGACATAAAAATAATTTAAAGGTCTCTTAAAAATCTTTGCTAGAGATTAATAGTTCCAAACACAAGAAAGAAAATAAATAACTGAGTAGTTAAAAATGTAAATAAATAAGTTAAGAAACTAATAAAGAAAGAATAGAGAAAGATTATTTTAATAGAATAGAAAAAGAATGGAGAATGAGAATGAGATGTAGGAGGTTTTGAAAAAATGAATAGTTAAAATAGGTAAAGATGATTTTTGAATAAAATTTAGCAATATTTTTGTTAAGCGTAATGTAATGAAAAACATATGCATCTGAATACTTTGAGCTTTGAATAGTCACAGGTGGTCTCCAAAAGAGAAAGTGTTCAACCCTATCTTTAGGCTGAGTTTGGATACAAAGTTGTGTTTGTACGGAGAGTTGGTCTTCGTATCCAAATGCTCTGTGAGAGATTTTAAAGATTGTTTCACTTGTTTTCATATAACGATAAAGTAACTACCACTTTTGCTTTTGCTTTTTAGATGAAATCAAAACCAGTCCAACTTTTTCAGAAAACACATGCCTAAGTAATTTCAAACCCAATTGCCCCTTACCATCTTCGCAGCTCGTTCCAAAACTTGACCCCCCACCCCCGTGCCTCACAGTGCATCCATAGCATTTTCAAAAAAGAAAGGAGATCCACCTGCAATTTCTCAAATCCCTAACGTTGTTGCCCCCATATACTTTGTCCATTGCGATTTTGCAATTTCACGAAGACCATTTCTCAAATCCCCAATGCCGTTGCCCACTTGCCCCCATATGTTATAATTACGGCTTTATTGGATTGATAAAATTATTAATGTAAACAATAATTTATTAATGCAAAGAAAAGTTTATTAATGTAAAGAATAATTTATGAATGCAAAGAACAATTTATTAATGCAAAGAATAATTTATTAACAAATTACATAAGGCCTTACATTTTGAAAATGCAAAGAATAATTTATTATAATAAATTTGTAAAATTATATTGTATTAATTATGTGGTGTCACCATTTTTTGGTTATGTATTTTATTATTTACCAATTATCCATTAAATTTTATTTAAAAATAATATTTAAATCATTATACATACTATGCAATCATTGGTGGGACCCACAACCCTCAAGTTCCAAAAAAATTGAAACCATCTCATCTCACCTCTAATCCAAACACACAAATTTTATAAAACCATTTATCTTATCTCAACTCAATATTCTTACTATTATTCACAAACCATCTCAATTTATCTCATCTCCACTCATTATCCAAACTCCATCTTAATCTTAAGTAAAATGAAGTCAAATCAATGAAGTGTGGTTCTAATTCGATCCAAATTGGCTGACTTTAAATACTCCTTGATCATGAAAGGCATTTTCCTAAAGAAATTTCAACATCTAAAAAGATGATTTTGACTAAAAAAAAAAAAGTAAGAACTTAGATTCATCATCTAGTTTAGGTTCAAAAATGGTAGTTTTCCTAAAAAGTATCTTGATGTTTCGTTGTCCCTCAAGAGAATAAAGAGAGAGTATTGCCTGGAGAAAATGAAAAAGAGAATCTTAGGTTGGAAAATCAAATTGTTGTCCTCTGGAGAAAAACAATTATTCGAAAACAAAAATAAGAAATGAGAGTTTTCCTTTGAAGAAGAGAGGTTAAAAGAGCCCAATCTAGTTTTAGCTTTCTTAAGCAAGAGTTGCTTAAAATGTGTGCTCTATGCCCGTTTCAGGCATGTGCTTCTGATTCTAAGGATGGGTCTAACATCATATCCATTTGCTTCATCCTTTTTATTTTTCAATAGGCTATGAAGAATATCCCAAACTTGGAGATTGCAGGATGATATTGCTGGGGAGAAGGTCGAGAGAATAACAATCAGGAATCATCATGCATATCCCTTCCCTTGTAGTTGGGAGCCTTAACACCACATTTCTATAACTCCCAGAGAATGAACTTATCCCCCTCTATCTTGATCTTGGCAAGTGTTCTAAGCAAACTATCTTGAGCCTAAGCTAGAAAAATTCCTAATAAAGAAGCATTTACTATGGTCAGCCAATAATTCACTTTGTGTAATCAGTATATATTAGCACATAACTAATAGGTCTTGGCATCAAAATATTTTAATATTAACGCCGTCTTTTTTCATAAAAAGTAAAATATGTCTAAATATTAGGGATAGGAAATGGGGCCCCGCACTCCAACCCACCCCTGCATGGGTGGGGTAGAGCCTCCGTCCACCAGATGTGGGTGGTGGGGCCACCCGCCAACATCTGGCCCCCTACAAGGGCAGGCGGGCGAAGCCCTGGTTCGATTTTCCCCTGCCCCGCGTTATATATATATAATCTATATATAACAAAACGACGTCGTTTCAAGGTATACAAAATGGCGTCGTTTCTATTATTAAGTAAAACAACCCCCTGATGACTCCTTCCCTCCCTCAGGCTCTCACTCTCAAGCCCCTTGATCTCTCTCACATCTATGTCTCACTCTCACAGTATCAGATCTACCCTCTCTCTCTCTTACTCTCCGTTTGTAGCACTTGCACGCCGTCACCGTCACCACCTGAAGCTAGCTCTGTCATAGTGAAGAACCAAATGTATGTATCCCATCGATGTCGAGTCAAATCTTTTTTTTTTTTTTTTTAGTTTTGTTGAGTTATGGAGGATGTAATTGAATTGAGGAGTTGGAGGATGAGATTGTGAATTGAGGAGTTGGAAGATGAGATTGTGAATTGTGTACTATGGAGATTTGTTTGTTTGTTGTGTGTAAAACAAATTGTGTAATTGCATGTAAATTTAGGGTTTTGGATTGAAATTCTAAATTAGTTTAGGGTTTCAATTCAAAACCTTAGAAAAGTTTAGGGGTTTCAATACTGAAACATCTAACTTAATTTAGAGTTTCAATCTGAAATCCCTATATCAATTAAGGGTCTTTGATTGAAACCCCAAATTAATTTAGAGGTTTCGATATGAAACCTCATTCTGTTTTGGGATGATTTTTGCATGATTTTAATTGTTGTGTGATTTTTGCATGATTTTAGATTTTTGTGAATTTTCGGGAATGGATAATCAATCAGAATTTAGTGCTAGCTCTCATACCCTTACCCCTGCCCCACCAAGCAAGAAAACAATTTCAATTGTTTGAACTTACTTCACCAAACTAAATGGTGGTGACGCCAATAACCCTCAAGCTAAGTGTAACTATTGTGGTAAAATGTATAAATGTCACTGTAGGAGACATGATACATCCCAATTGAAGGTCCAATATTAAAATCTTTATAAGAGAAGAGTCAGTTTAGACAAGAGATTAGACTTAAAAAATTGGTGGATGAGGGTAGTTGGGGGGAGACGTTGAATGAGTATACTAAGTATGATCTGGAGGAGTTTAGGAGATGCCTAACTTGTATAGTCATCATGGACGAGTTACTGTTTCAGTTTATTGATGGGAAATGTTTCCAAGCATATTCAAAATACTTGGAAGCTAGATTTAACCTTCCTTCTCGCCACCGTGATATAAAAAAAATATTACAGTGTAGAAAACGATCTGTTGAAGGGCCAATTGGTGGGTCAATTAGTTTGTCTTACCATCGATAAATAGACATCCATCCAAAATTATAATTTTATATCTTTGACATCACACTTTATTGATTGTGATAGGAAATTAAACAAAAAAAATTCTAATATTCTGTCAAATTTACACCTACCCCCACCTTCTCCCAAAGTCAAGGTTGGAAAAATGTGTAGGTTGGAGTGGAGTCAGAAGTTGGAGCAGAACTCCATAATTTGTCATCCTGCAGAGGCATATTCGGAGTTGGATAAATACTTGCCAGCGGATCTTCATTCATTTACGCTAGGGTTTGATATCTTATCTTGGTGGAAGACCAATGTCGTGAAGTATCTTGTCCTTAGATACATAAGCAACAGTATTTTAGCCATCCCTATTAGTACCGTAACCTCAGAATCGGTCTTTAGCACTGTAGGGCATATATTGGATCCATTCTGGAGTTTATTGTCTTCTACCATTGTGGAGACATTGATTTACACGCAGAATTAGATCAAAAGAATCCTAATTTATATTCCAGATGTTATTGACTTTGAGGAGGTGGACGATGAGGATGGTGGTGATCAACCTAGATCTGATAATCGTGGATTTGATTTTGTTATTTTAATTTATTTATATTCATTTAACTGATATTAGTTTCAACTTTAATTGTTATAGCGATACATGAGGCTACATCTACATCAACTATAATATAACTTCATGTTTATTGAACCCACCATTGCCATTTGTCATTGATTTGTATAATTTGTCCTTTAATTATTTTTTGTATTTATATAATTTTTGGTTATTCTAATTATTTTTTTTGTATTTTTTTTAGCTTTTATAGTCTTTTTGTCATATGTCTAATCATAATCCTAATGATCTCATTCTCATTCTCATCTTGATCTCAATCTCATTTTGGTTCATATTTTTAATGTTTGTAATTTTTACATTTCTACTGTATGTTTGTATTTTTTATTTTTGTTTCTTGCTTGTAATTCTAATTTGTTTTCCTATTAATGTTTCAGGTTTTATGATCTCACAGTCTCACAGCTGACAGTACAGCCCACTGACTTTTCCACCACCATGACCACTGACCGTATATAAGAGAAAATTAAAGGATTCTGTATGCACTCACACTCGAGACAAGCAGATGTGGTGGGTCCAAGTGACATGTTGTCCACCCTTATCTATTGTGTGTGTATATATTTATTTGTGACAATATTATGTATTAAACTGTTATATAAATTGGAAAAGATTTTTTTATCATCTACTATTCACTACTCTATACTTTATATCTTATAAAAAATACCTCCACATCCTATAAAAAAACCTCCACACCCTATAAAAAAATTATAAATGTAGAGTATGAGAGTGAATAGTAGATAATGCATAGTATTCCTCATATAAATAGTTGATTAATTATATACAAAAATAAGTTATAAGAGCATTTTCAACTATTTATGTTTTTTAAAAGGGAATATAAATTAGCTGATGAAATGTTTAAATAAAAAATTTCATCTAAAAAGAAATCTATAATACATTTAGCTACAGTAAACTTACTTTATGTACAGTAAACTATTCATCTAGCTAATTTTTTTAACTCATTATTTGTCTCTCCCAAATTTTCTCTTTATTTCCTCTTTTCTTTTTTTGTTGCTATTTTTTACTATTTTTTGCTAGAATAGCATCCTACATTAGGAGTGTAACTAGTTTGGTTTGATTAAGTTTTGGACAAATTTTGGAATCGAACCGGAACACATTGGTTTTAAAAATTTAAGAATTGATATGAACCTATTCATTACCGAAATCGGAACTTTCAATTTTTTCGGTTTCGTTTTAGTCCAGTCTGATTTTTCGGTTTACCATTTACATGTGTGACACTATATAAATTTAGTATTATAATTTTTTCAATACTAAACTTAATTGTTAGAATTTAGTATTTATTATTAACAATTACTAATTCATTAATGTCCAATTATACTAGTATAGTATAAGTAGCATCTAACTTATTAATGAGATTAATAACCTAGAATAATAAATTAAAATAGTATATTTAGTGTCTACTTATACTAATACAAGTGTGTCTAACTTATATAAAATGTTATATTAATTTTATGTTATAAAATTAATAGATTTGAATAATTAATATTAAAATTTTATGTTATATTAATTAACAATTTAACATATAATATAATATAAAAAATTAAAATATATATAAATCCCGTTCGGTTTAGAATATAAAAACCGGTATTACACTTGTCAGATTTGATTCAACCGATTTCTCGATTTTTTTTATACCATATTCTACGTCATTGTTTAAGAAGCCAAGTGTGTGAATAAAACTCTTAATAAAACTCTTCGTCATTGTTTAAAGTGTGGATAAATACATTACAATCATATAAGAAATATTAAAAATATTGAAAGATAATATTGCGAATGTGCTTGGTAGAAGAAAAAAGTATATATACTTTTTAAATATAAATAAATAAAATAATATTTAAATTATATAAAGAAAGAATATATTAGCTCATATATATGAAAAAAATTATTAATTAAAATAAAAAAATGGTTTTGATAAGTTAAAATAGATAAAATTTAGATAAACCATCGTGGATGTTTTAAAGAGCAGGGGAAAAAAAGTTACGGTTTGATATCAGAAATGTTTCATCTCATTTTATTTCATTATTAATTTATTATAATTATTTTTAAATTTTTACACAAAATATAATAAATAATTCAACTTTTTCAAATTCTAAAATAATAATAATATTAAAAAATAATATTATAATAATATTTAATTCAATTTTTAATTTTTATCTCAACTTATTTCATCTGAACTTACTATCCAAATGGTACTTAACTCTTTGTTTGGATTGAAAAAATATTCAATTAATCTCATTTAATCATTACAACTTTTTTAAATTTTAGCACAAAATATAATAAACAGTTCAAAATTTTTAAATAAAAATAATATTAAAAAATAATATTTTATTCAATTTTTAACTTTTATCTAATCACATTTCATCTTAACTTACTGTCCAAATCTCTCCTAAAATTCTTATGATACTTAAAACGGCGCCGTTTGTTTGGCGTAGAAGACTTAAATCTCAAATTGCTCAAATACCCGAGCGGCGAGCATGCCATAAACCCTAATTCTCAGATTGAAAAATCTCTCTCTCGCTCTCTCAAAACTCCCCCTTCTGTTTGTGCTTCCGAGGAGCCAAAAATACAGTGACAATGTCGATGTCGAAGAGTTCGAAGATGCTCCAATACATTAACTACAGGATGCGGGTCACAATCCAGGACGGCCGCCAGCTGGTGGGCAAGTTCATGGCCTTCGACCGTCACATGAACCTCGTCCTCGGTGACTGCGAGGAGTTTCGCAAGCTTCCCCCAGCAAAAGGCAAGAAGACCGACAATGAGGACCGCCGCACCCTCGGCCTCGTCCTCCTCCGCGGAGAAGAGGTAATTTCAATGACCGTCGAGGGCCCTCCGCCTCCCGAGGAGTCACGTGCCAAGGCTGTCAACGCTGCTGCCATGGCAGGGCCTGGCATTGGACGCGCTGCCGGCAGAGGGATTCCTACTGCGCCGCTGATTCAGGCCCAACCTGGCCTTGCTGGGCCCGTCCGCGGCGTTGGTGGACCAGCTCCGGGTATGATGCAGCCTCAGCAGATGTCACGTCCGCAGCTTTCGGCTCCACCCATGACGTACCCGGCTGCTCCGGTTATGCGCCCCCCTGCCCAGATGCCGCCGCCTCCTTATCCGGGACAGGGACAGGGGCAGGGTCCTCCGCCTATGATGCGTGGCCCTCCACCGCCTGGGCAGTTTGCCCCAAGACCTGGTGGGGTCCCGCCGCAGCCTTTCTCGGTTCCGATGCCACCGCAGTTCGCGCAGAGGCCGATGGGGCCACCTCCTCCCGGTCAGATGATGAGAGGACCACCGCCACCTCCTCGTCCTGGTATGCCTCCACCTCCTCCTGGTGGTGCTGTTCCTATATATGGGCCTCCTCGTCCGGGTATGCCGCCTCCACCAAACCCTCAGAATCATCAGCAACAGCAACAATGAAATATTAGGTACGTATGCGCCGTTTCTTTTATCATTACGTTTCCCTTAATTTTGTTGTGTTCGTTCACAATATTGAATTTTGAAAAGAGAATCTGGTCTATACGTTATTGCAAACCTTCTTCTAATCTGTACGTTACAAGTTGGTTTCATATGTTTGAAGTGCATATGACTTGTGTATCCTGAGGATCGTAATGATCCTTTTGTAAGTTACTAAAAGATGTCAGCTTGGGTCCTGGTGATAGGCTTTTATATGTTTTCTATTTGGAGACCTTTCAGATTTTTACGTCTTGTGGGCAGAATGTGTAATACCCTGGCTGTGGATGGGAAGTTGGGGAATTTGATCTCTTATTTCTCGGGAAGAAGAAGTTCAAACCCTTTATAATGATTCTTAGAGGTTCCAATTGTAACCTAGACTAGTAATTTTGAAGCATAGGCCCATATATGGTTTGAACCTTTCTTGGATTGTTAGGGATTTGAGCCATGCGGCCAATATGATGGAATGACCTGAAGTTTGATAGAAGGGGGGAGAATGTAATATCTTAGATTGTGTGTAGGAAGGCGGTGAATGAGATCCTGCATTCATTGCGAGGGATAAATTCATGCCCTTTATAACGTTTCAAAGGATTCTAGTTGTAACCTTAGTCCTTTTAAAGTATGGGCCTAGATATGGCTTGGCCCTAGATATGGCTTGATGCAGAATGATTGTGGACATAACATTTAACTCATTGTTGGTGATGATATAATCAAACATTTGCTAGAAAAAGTTATACGTGTTTTTGAAATATTCCCCACACACCAATCCCCAGAGAACAACAACAACAACAACAACAGTAATAATAACAAAACACAAACCATTTGGTAATGGGGTTGATATGAGGAGAATGAATTTTGAGAGGTAAGAGTTCTTGAAGCGGCTTCAATTAGTAAATGCTTCCAATGTACTAGCACCTTGGTAACACATTTGGCCCTTCTTTTCACCCATTGACAGTTTTTGATTGCCTGAGGCTTAGTTTGAGTTTCGCTTGCTCTGAAATTAGGGGAGGTTTTGAGCTTGGCACCTTATCATCCCATATCTTACATTTAAGTGAAGGTACATAGAAAATAGAGTGCACCTTTGAGTTAGTAGGCCCAGCTAAGTGATATGCAATTGGCACCAGTTTTCCATTATCTTGGATGGCCCAAAAAATCTGTAGTCTAGTTTCTGAGATGCTCTCCAGAATCTGAGCTGTCTATATTTCTGTAGCTTATAAAATACCCATTCCCAATTTTGAAATTTTCTTCTCTTCTACACATTAGCTTCTTGTTATATATGAACACATGCAGGCTCCAAATTTGGTTCTGATTTTTAAGGATATCATCACATGTTTACAATTCACGATCAACTTCATCAAATGAAGAGGTGCAACAATGGTGGTGTATGGTGGTAAGAAGGATCATCTTAGACAAATAGTAGACTTTGTTATGATTGCTAATTAATGCTTGGATAGTAGGTTCAAGTCCGTTGAACCTGGGGTATTATGAAAAACGGACATTGATGAGGCATATGATCATGCCTGCTAGGACTTCCTTTTATACTTATTGAGAAGATGTGGATTTGGGGGAAATGGCGATATTGGATTGCATATTGGATTTCCAGGGTGCACTACTTTGTGATAGTGATCCTCTTCTTCTAGTTTATCTAGTAGTTCCCATGGATTGCGACAAGGGTATCCATTGTCTCCTTCAATTTTTATTTTAGTAATGGAGGCACTTGGTAGGATGTTTTTCGAGTTTGTTGAAGGGGGTTTTATTTCAGGTTTTTCTATGGGAAGTAGAAATGTTTTTTTTTTATCGATAAACAAATATATATTGATCAAAAGTGTAGGCAATAGCCCAAGTATATGAGACATATATAAGAGCACCGCCTAAGCATGCTAGTTTAGAGATACAAGAAATTCATGGAAGGTCATGCCATGAAAATCAATTACAATCGACCAATGTAGTAAATCATTGAAAAATAAGTTTCTAAGCTCATCTATTGATTGTTCTTGATCTTCGAAACATCTTGCATCCCTCTCCCTCGAAATGCACAATGTTTTGTGAGGCCAATCCAAGCCACTTTCAGTGCTTGCACGCAGTGTTCTTATGCTTTTGAAACAATATCCAGATTGAAGAATAATTTGGTTAAATCAGAGCTAGTTTGATGGGTCGTCGAAAACTTGGAGAGACTGGCGGATTATTGGAGTGCAAGGTGTCTTCTTTACCCATGTAGTATCTTGGTCTCCCCCCCCCCTAGGACCCTCTTTCAAAGCAAAGGCAATCTGGGATTAAGTAGTAGAGATGATTGAGCGTAAATTGGCTGGCCGAAAAAAAATGCATTTGTCCATGGGAGGAAGGAATCCATTTTTTTATTGGCACCGGGTATCCTAGAACAACGTTTTGACTAATCCCGAGGGACAGGCCCTTGGTAAAGAGTTTTCTGCAAGTACACAAATGGTAATTTAAGGGGAAAATCTTACAGTTCGATGGCCCCTAGAGATTGTTTGCACCCAAGAGGATTCAAACCTTAGACTTTAGAGAGAGCATACCACCAAGACCAAGGCCTTTACCACTTGAGCCTACCTGTAACGCTCCAATGGAAGACCCAAACCACATGACCTATACTCCAAAAGAACTAGTTAATAATGCAATTGGAGTCCCATTGGAACCTTATAAAGAGCAAAAAATTATCCTTCCCAAGCAATATGGGATCCCATACACCACCTATCCTTATCCATATCATATAAGGTATCACAGTCTACCCCCATTAAATTTCCGACGTCTTCGTCGGGCCTGTCCATTGTAGGTGGCACAGCTCAAGTCCCACATTTCTGGTTAGGATAAACTCTGATATCATTTGGAACGTCCCAATGGAAGACCCAAACCACATGGCCTATATTTCAAAAGGACTAGTCAATGATGTAATTGGAGTCCCATTGGAACCTTAGAGCAAGAAATTCTCCTTCCCAATCAATATGGGATCCCATACACCACCTATCTTTATCCATATCATATGAGGTATCACACTACCCCTAGGGGTTAAGGAATACATTGATTTAAAGCCTTTACCACTTTGTCAGATTTTCTTGTGTATTTCATGTCTCTCTTTCCACTCCATACTAGTGCGGCTAATCATACAAGGTACTATGGGACTTCCTTTGAGGGTTTTGGGGGAAGAGGCAAAGTATTGCTTGGTGAGTTGGCCCAAGATATGTTCTCCAGTTTTTGAAGGAAGATTGGGATTTCGGAATATGCTCAGGTTTAACCCCGCATTATTGTGGAAGTGGAAGTGGCTTTGGCTTTATGAATGAGAGTCATTATGGAGAGCGGTTGTTGATGCTAAATATGGAAGTATGTGGCGTGGGTGGTCTTTGCTTGCGAACTAAGGTTGGCATGTGTATGGCTGCGAGAGCGATGGAGGAGGATTTAGATGACTACGCATAAAGTCGAGTTACCCCAACCATCAGCAAGAGCCCCCTAGCAGTCAAGTTGCAATCATAGGCTTCGAAGAGAGGGAGTTCTGTTGACTAGTCTTATTATATAATTCTAATAGATTCTATTTAATTTTAAATATTATTTAATATTTTTAATTAATTTGAAATAGAATTATATCAAATAATAAAATAAAAAATAAATCTAAGAATAAATAGATATTAATTATAAATCAATATCATTAAAACAATATTTATGGACCCTGTGGGTTGGATTATTGAAGAATATAAGGAATGATAGGGAGAGGTTTTTGAACAATATCAGGTTTGATTTATAGTGTTGCTTGATTCAAGGATGCATCGGTAGTGGATGATTTGGAGAGTAGTAGTGACTCTCTTTAGTGAAATATGAGTTTCATTAAAGCTGGCCAAGATTGAGAGGCCGATTTTTTGCGAATTTTTTAATCTGTTGTACTCAACTAAGGTTTCCTTGAGAGCTATGTTATTTGCTTTGTCCTTGGTAGGTTAGATTCTTACAATGGTGATATTGGTGTTGCATGTGTAAGAGGAGTAGGAGTCAATTGATCATCTTCGACTTCCCCATGACATTGCAAGTACAATTTGCATTGATATTTTCAGTGAGATTGGATTAGCTTGGGTTATGCCTGGAAGAGTTGTGGATTATTCTACTCCTGTAGAGGGTTGCAGCCCTCTCAAATCACACTGTGTGGAAGATGGTTCCCATTTGCCTCATTTGGTGCATTTGGAAGGAAAGAAATGACAAAATCCTTGAGGATCGCGAAAGGATGTTGGAGGAGCTCAGATTTTTATTTATTTATTTATTATTTATTAATTTTTATCTACTCTCTCATCTTGGACTGCCTCCATAGACTTTAATGGGCTTAATCTACATAATTTCCTTGTAACTTATCTTCTTCTAGCTAGGCATTTCTTTTATATACTTCCTGTGTACTTGAGTTGTACCTTTTGCGCTTTTTAATGAAGGATGAATTATTACTTATCGAAAAAAAAAAAGAGAATTGCCCACTCAATAGGTGATAATGGCTGGCAGAGGATGGCCATACAGTTGAATTACACCATTGCTCAGCCCACAGTAAGAATGGCTTCCGTTTTTGGATGTTAGCTAGCATAGCAGGTACTTTTTTTCCAAACACCTATAACCATCTTTGTTTGTGATAAGCAGAACTCATACCTATATAAAAAAACTCGTGCATAGATATGACCCTTGCTATTATCATGCAAGACATACATGATGCTTAGCAACATTATCAAACGCCTTAGCATTCCTCTTCGGCGTATGTGGGTGGTATAGTGTGATAAGATGCCCATATTTTGTCAAACGATTGAAGATCACCAATAATGTTGTGCTTTCCTGCTGATGAGGGTAGACCATTGTTGAAGTCTAGGGATTTATCATCCCATACTAATAAAAAAACTTCCCATACTAGGTTCTGCTTGGGCAAGGATTAGGGGTGTAACCGGTCCGGTCCGGTCCGGTTTTGGATAAAATTTAGGACCGAACCGATATGTACCAGTTTTGTATTTTCCAAAACTGATTACGCACCGGTTACCCTTCTAAACCGGTATCTCCAGTTTTACCGGTTTCCGGTCCGGTCTGGTCCGGTTTTCCAGTTTTTTAAAATGTAAGTTTGTCATTAAAAAATAAAAATCTGTTAATAAAAAAAACTGCTTCAAAAAATCTGTTTTAAAAATTTGTTCCTATTACAAAATCTGCACTACAAAAAAAATCTGTTTTAGTAAAAAAATTAGTAGTAGTTATAAACTTATATATTAATATAGCTATATAATATATTAGACTATATAATAGTATTAATATTATACTATTAGTATAGTTATATATTAGTATTAGTCATAAACTTATATATTAGTATAGCTATATAATATATTAGACTATATATAATATAATTTAATATATATTTTATGTTTAAAGCATATGATCAATTAAATTTTCATCTTCAAGATTAAACTTTTATTTTATAAATTATAATAACATTATCTTATATATAATTATATTAATAACATATGATTAAACAAATTACAAATGTTCATATTTAAGATTAACATTTTATGTTATAATTTATAAATTATAATATGAAATTATTTCATATATGATATATAATTATATATAAAAATTTCACATATAATTATATATTATATATAAAACTTATATATAAAATATTAATTTTTATATTTTTTCCCCCAACCGGTCCGGTCCGGTTCGGTCCCGGAAATCGTAGAACCGGAACGGTTCCGGCCGGTTTGCATAATTCAAGAACCGGTTCCAGACCGGTCTGGACCGGTTTCCCGGTTTAAATTTACACCCCTAGCAAGGATTGTCTCAACTCAGTGGGTAACCTGGAATTACTTTTGGTTTTTTGACAAACCAAATATTGAGCTACATGATGCTCCACATTTTTTTTCAAAGATGGCCAAAAGAAGATTGTGGTAACCCTTGGAGAAGCTCTCCATCTTTGGGTGCTGATCTCCACCTGGCAGATGGCTCCCACAATCTTGGAGGATATCCAATTCTCGTGGGTATGATCTTCAGAGATGTTGAGGCCAAACTTGTTCCTTGATATTGCTCTTATAAATGTTGCAATTATTTCTTCCTACACATAATTTTGGTATTTATTGATTAATTTATTGATGTCAAGATATTCACGGGCTCATTGACCTTGATCTCATAGTTTAGATAAGTGTATACGCACATGCTGGAAACAAGAAATCTTGATTGCATCTTTAATTTTTATGGAAACATAAATGAGCTAGTAGAACTATACTTTGATTGTGTCAGCCACTGTCACATGAAACAAAAAAAGGAAAAGGTAAGTATATGTATTCATTCAACATAATGTTTTGGTTGAAGTACATTTGTTATGCATGTGATGAGTATGAGGTTATGGATTCTTTTCCCCTCTAATATGGTTGCTATTGCTATTGGCAGTCCATCAATTGTTTTTTTTTTTTTAATTATTACAAGGAAAAAAAACTGTTTCTTCTCCAGACTTGCTTCCAACTGGGATTTAAGACATTGTAACTTGTCTTTCTACTCTAAATTATGTTATTTATGGCTCTGTTTTAGTACCCTTTAAACTTTAAGGTACATATTCCTTTAGCAAATTTATAGGTTCTTGTTTACTTATAAAAAAATGATAGGTTCTTGTGACAAGTGTTTGGCAAACCAGTACACCTGTTACATGTTCTAAGTGATTCAGAAGTTATTCTATGCACAAATTTGAAGAACAATGTTGTGCTTGTGCGTGAACCAATTTGAAGAGCAATGATGCAGAAGAGAACCGTATTGTGCAGTGCCACTTGATATGTTATTATTTAGGTATTTAGATTTCCTAGTGTTACTACCCAAACTTCAGGGCCTAGAATGGGAGAGAGATAGGCACATAAAGTAAGTCCTATAACATTTATGGATGCCTGAGTAAATTTTTCGGGTTGCATTAAATTCTCAATAAATATTGTGGGACTCACTTTGTGTGTCTATCCTCCCACTCTAGGCCTGGAATTCTTGCCGGGGATCCATATCTGTATTTTAGGTACAGACTCATGGATTTCTTCTTGCTCTACGACCATTCTTGTATTGCAACCATAGGTAGCAAAGTCCTATGAGGTGTTATGGAAACTGGATTTTGAGTTAAACGATGAAGATGCTATTGCTCTTTCTTGGGGATTCTGAGGTTGTAGATAATGAACAAGTCTCAATTTAGTTCACATAGTCAGATAGTAATTTCTGGTCCTCTAAAAGCACTGGGGGATAGAAAATAGAAAGAAAGAGTTATCTATTTCGGTTTTTTGCTCATTAATTCTTTTGCATGACGTTCTGTTGGGGCTGTTATCTTTGACTGGCCATTTGAATCATGTCTCTCAGTAGTTTTGTCTCTCTTGGTTCTCTCTATGTTTTTATTTTTTTTATTTTGTGTTTAGGGCCGGGCTCTGGCTCTGAAAGAAATCAAAGTTCCTTTTGGTCCCTTACTGAGTCTCTGATGCAGCTGACTCCTATAGGCTTCACCTTCACATTACTACTACTTTTTCGTTTTAGAATTCAATCTCCTATCACTTTCACGTACCAAAGTTTCCTATATAAGAAATTCACTTATATCATCAAATTTTTTGGAGCAGGGCTAGTTCTATCCGAGCTGTGAAGGCTTTCAATTGGTTCATCCTTGGCTGCATCTACATCCAGTTTCAGTTTGCTAGTGAGGTGGAGTAGGGCAAATCTCTCTCGTCGGTATTGTCGAGGTTGTCTTTTGATGTTAGAACAGTCTGGCCTCTGCATGGAACTTTTAGACCGATATTTACGTATTTTTGTTAGTGCATGTTGTGAAGTGAATTTGAATGTATAAGACAATTTCCTGATTTGGTACCTGCGTCTGTGTCTCTCTATCTCTCCATCATTAGTTTCTTATGAATATGATATGTTAGCAATATAAGGGAAGAGCCACTTCCGATAAGGTGCCCATGATTTATATACTCTGATCTGCTCTACTATTTCTTGCAAGACGAGAAACGATTGATTCGGCACTCAGTCTTCTTGTTCAAGCTGATATGCAAGCATGTCTAACATTTCAAGCCCGAAGAGTTTCAACTTTCATGTTTATTTTCCTTATATTTATCACCCATTCCTTCTGCCCAGAAACAAAAACAAAAATAATGAGTTTAGTCAACCAATATTCTATTAAAATCGCTACGCAACACCCCGCCATGCCACAGCAGGGGTCTGGGTTGCCTGACCGAGTTGTTGCCTAGGACGATCAATGCAATGCCTGAGTGCTACTCAAAAGTTTAAAAAATTACAAAGATGAGAAAGTTAAAAAATGGAATATAGGAACCAATATCTCCCAAAGATAAAACACATGAATTAGGATGTCAATCATCAGAAAGTTATTATCATCATGTGATAAATATATATATATATATATCTTTTTATACTCATCACATTGAAAAAAGGTGCTCGATCAATACGCGCATGTACACATACAACTACATACATATATACATACATACATACATACATAGACAAACACGTATTTATATATAAACGTACACTTGTACTAGTGTGGATGAAAATTCGTTTTTATATATCACTTTTGTAACAATATGGGGGGCCGGAGAAATTTGCTTTATAAATGGCCTTTCATTATAGAAAATGCTATTGATCAAAGATTGAAAAAGTGCCAAATATCACATAGAAGAAATTAAAGAGAGTAGAGATTTTTATATTATATATATAGGATTGAATGAAATACGACATCGACATGCATGCATGCATGCATATATCAAAAGAGTGGGCCGGGGGCGATTCTCACGAGTTTAGTCAAAATTATAATGAGATTTTTCAAAATCAAACCGAACTTTGCTTTGTCGATGGGATCGATAAAGTAGAACCACCACTACTCATGAAAGCATATATAGAATTAATGAAGTAAGCTAGCAGGGAAATGTGGAAGAAAAAAATGAAAAAAAAAAAAAAGAAATGGACGAAAAGAGAAATAAAAATAAAAATAAAACTTCAAAGTAAATCATCTACTCATTGTCCATGCATGCACTTATATTTAGTACGTAATATTTGACCTTCATGTCATTTCCAATGGTTATATGTAATATTATATTATAAGATCGAAAAATGTTGATCATGATTATGGATTCCTAAGTCGGAACTCGAATGAACAGTACTATCCATATATATATTTCAAGCAATTCTTTATTGAATTACTTGACCAATAAAATCACTTATTAAAACTTCTCACAGTCAGAATGATAAAAAAAAAAAAAAAAAAAATTACAAAATAGCGTTGCACTGCTATAACATTAGTACATTATATAGATTTGGAAAATGTTATATATGTTGCCCTTTTAAATATATTGTTCAAAATTATCGTTAATGTATTTGTGTATTTTTTTTTATATATTTTAAAAATATATAATAATAATAATAATAATAATAATAATTTTGAGGGCACATTCGGAAGTCTGAGTACAACGCCCTATAGATTTTACAACTGATATTCTTATCTGATTACTGAACTCTGGGCCAAAATAATGAAAGCTGATCAGGTAAAGACCATAGATTCTCTTCAATAAAAGCTGCCACCATCAAAGACATATTATAAAACGAAAAAGAAAGAAAAAAAAAAAAAAAGAAGAGAGAGAATAGAATGAGAATCATAACTGTCGGTGCCATGATTTGTGTGTGTGTATATATATATATACACACATTGCTGCAGGCATGACAAAGGTAGCTAGTGAACACGTACATCATTGCTTATAACTAACATTAATGACATACATAACGTTTATTCATGAGATATATATTGGTCAACCAACTGATCATTCCACTTGCAATATTTAATTCATTAGTCTAGCTAATTAGTTTGATCTTAAGGTTTTTTTTTTTTTTTTTTTAATCTTATGTATGTATTGTTAAGATATAAAATAATAAAATCTATCTCTTCTGATCATCAGTTTGAGCTTTTGGAACAAGTGATGATTTCACATGGTATCAGAGCAGAGATCTTAAGTTCGAATCCTGACTCTACACTCTATTTTATTTAATTAAATATTTCACTTGTTGAGCCTACTCATTGAGAGAAAGTCTAATCCACAAGTGAGGGGAGGGTTAATATATAAAATAATAAAATTTATCTCTTCTCATCAGTTTAAACTTTTGGAACAAGTGATAATTTTATATGTATAACCCTCAATGATAAGAAAGAAGAGAGTTTATAAATGTGGGGAAAGATTAATTATACAATTTATGTTTCGCGCATTTTTTGTCCAATTCAGAGACAATTAATTAATTAATTAAATATTTGATCTCCATTTCAAATTAAGTACTCGATCGATCCAATATTCGATCGTATGGTTCAGACTTTAATTAATCTTATATATATATATATAATATAATATATATAGATGTAATTTGTTAAGAATTCGTTTTCAATTTTGTTTCTAAGTTATCTAAAACTTTTATTTTATCATAAATTATTTAAAAGTAGTCAATGATTAGCATGACCGCCCACGTTTGAATACTTTGGGCAAATCATGGCTCTATGATAAATGACAAAAGAGAAACAGCTAGTCATGTGTACTTAGTGGCTCCTTTATGTTCACCATATTATTAATTATATATAATATTAGTATAACTAGATCACCAAAAAAGAGTAATTCCCTCGTGCATGATCTTTATTCGTAGCGAGCACTAAATTAAGTTTAGTCTAAAATCTTTTAATTTAAAGAAGGAAAATCCCCACAAAATACAAATGCAAAAAGAATCCAAAGCTCGAATAATACTCATTAACCATGACTTTGCTCTCCCAACCGACATTAATCTATATATATATATATATATATATATCTATATACATACAAACACATATATATCTATAGTAAATAAATAAGTTACGACAGAAGTAAACAGTAAAATTATCGTCCTCCGTGCATCCCATCTATTTTTTTGGATATTTTAACTTTTTTATCCTTTTATATTTTCTTTTGTGTCCATTTACATAAGAATAATTTAATTTTTTTACTGTGACGGTGTAAGAGGGGCTGTAGGTATGTATGTATATATATATATATATATATATATATGAATGTATGAATATATTTGTAGATTAATAATGTCGGTTGGGAGAGCAAAGTCATGACTTGTTCATAGCAAAATTAAAGTAAATTAAGGTTATGATGAGACGTTGTTGATAGAAGCTTCATGCACCCAGCATGCATGCTGCATCCAGTACGTACCTTCTTTAATTTCTACATTTTTACGTACCTTGGTTTCTCGTGCAGCAACCACATGCATTAATTAATATTATCGCAGTACTGTTGCTCCTGATGATCATGAAAGTCCACCTGTGATCAGATCATATATATTCAGCCGGGTTTGATCTGTTTAATTATTTCTTAGATCGATCTTCTTTAATTATTATTTTTCTAATATCGGATTTTAAACTTCTTTTATAAATCAATTCGAGTATAATTTATACAGATGTAGTAGTAGTAATACTACTGCATATAATGTCATGTCATGTATATATATATATATACATACACGATTTGTAAATATTAATTTATATTAAAAATACGTACGTAGTACCATTCATCCAAAAATGAAAAACAAAACAAAAACAAGAAGAAAAAGATCACGGCTATTGGCCTCCCCACAAGAGACGAGAGAGAAGACTATATACTTTATAATATAGAGTGGGGTGTAACAGTTAAAGGTGGACGATCACACACATTCAAAATGTGGTAGGTCACCAATGTCTCGCTTTTGGCACATTATCCCTGTGATTACCCTCACCTTCCCCCACAAGCATCGGTACAAGAGTTCAGATCAACTAGCAGCCAAAATGATAAGGATTATTATTTTTCTTTTCTTTTCTGGACAAATAGATAAGGATCAGTTGGTTTAGCCTTGATCACTCATGCCTTTACTACCCACCGACAAGCTGTGAACCCCAGCTTTTATATATATATATATATATATCACCCATTAATTATACCATTAGTTCCAATATCATGCTTGAAGTTTCAAGGGTTTATATGATCGATCGATCCTCATAATATTTATCAATAAAAATACACACTTTTTGCCAAATTTTAATGCATTCACCCTACTTTAAGCTGCCTCAAAATACGTGGGTAGCAAGTCATGGACTGTTTTTTTCCTTGGTTAATTTGACTCATACACCACAAAATCCGTGATCCCTCACCTATCGACTTGGAGTACTGAATGTACCATTTGTACAAGTCAACTGTTACAAATATAAAAAAAATTATATAAAAATAAATTTATAAATTAGATAATTTCATACGAGATCCATTAGATATAACTTTATAATAAAAATAATTTTATAATTTAACGTACCACAATAAGTTATATTAGTTTGTAATTTTATTTTTATATAATTTTTTTATAACTAAAATATTGCAAACATTAAAATACCTCAAATATAACAACATTTAATAAAAGAAAAAATAAAGAAAGACAGGAAAGGAAAAAAAAAAGGTACCAGAAGTTGACTACTAATGACAGACATAAACCCTAGATCAAGGCTTCATAGCAGGCTAGCTTAAATTAATTGGTATGGTTTTGTATATAAAAACTATATATTTAACCATTAGAGAAATTAAGCCGAAGCACTAAATCCTATGTCATTAATGGCCCACATGATGTTTAGCACTCTAGCTACCTTAAGATCATCAAGTCAAACATGATTCCCGGGAAACATGGTGGCAAATTAGGGTTTCGCGGGTATGTATGAAAAGAAAACTTGTAATTGATAAGGATTTTCCGAATTAAAAAGAAGAAAATTATTTAATATTTCCCCTTTAAGTTGGAGTAATTGGAATAGTGGGAAAGCGTATAATATATGCATGACCAAAAGCATAAAAAATACAAGAGCAAGATTGCATAATTTTGTTGTCACTCTAGCTATCACTAGAAAATGAGTGTATCTACCACCTTGTTTTTTTTATCTTTTTGTTTGCATATTGACATAACCTTTTTTTTTCCCTCTATATTTTAAGAGAAAAAGATTAAAAAAAAAAAAAATCCAGGAGATCAGGGGCCGATATGTTGACTGGAGACATGATCATGATCATCAGTAAACATCATGTCTTAGTGACTGTGCAAAGAAATCTCTGAGTTTGTAGGTTTTTTTTTTTTTTTTTCACTTCTCTCCAAATTAAAAGCTACTCCAATTGTAGTTGTTAAATAAGATTAAGTCGAATTATTTCAAGGAGCGGAATTTTCACAAGGTCGGATCTTTACTTTTCTTATAGTCCACGTCATTTTATTGTTTGCACTTTTACTTCGCTTAGGAGACTACTAGAGTATCCTAAAAAATTTCATGCTTCAAGATTAAGAGATCTAAATAGTTTCTCTAAAAAAATGAAGAGAGATAAGAGATTTTATCTTTTTACTAAACTTTTTTACTCATCACATTTAATTTACGTAGACTCTTATTTAAATAATTTTCACACTTAAAAGTTAATTAACTTCTTTAAAGTTGTTTGCCAAATGTGTATGGCCTGATTGACATAATCCTTAACCTCCAAAATAGAGGTTTGGAGTTCGAAACCCCCATCTTCCAATAGAAAAAAAAAAATTATTTTCTTAAAATTGTGGTAGTGGTGGGGAGTTAATAAATAACTTTCTGACCAATGTGGACATAACTTGGTCATGAGATTTACCTCTATCAACAATAGTAAAATATTGGAATGTAATTATTTCAATATTTTATTACATAAATTATTCTTTTATCTCATATTTGTCATTCTAATTTTAAAGAAAATAATGTTTTGAAGTGGTCGCAATCCATGCATGCACTGCAAATTAATTAATAAAATTAGGCATGCAGGAGATATCATCTTTGTCGTTAATTGCATCCCAGTAATTACCTAAACAGCCGATCTGGGTGGTATCAGCAAAACATTTCAGTGCATAACTTTTGACTTTTCATAATAGAGACAACACCAAGACGAATGCCGCAACTTATGAGAATGTGTGATGCCACTTTGCTCGGAGTGATTGAATGCAATGAACCATACCTAAAATATTGGAAAATGTACTTAAAAGTAAAATTTATAAAAAATTTACTTTTTCACGTATCAATTATTGATATGCTAAAATTTAAAAATTAAAAATTAAAAATTTAAATTTAGAAGAAAACTAACAAAATTGATCTTGTAAGTAAAAATATAAATAAAATCGTAAGTATATATAGCACTATTCTAAAATATTTTTTTATTTTTTATTTGGATAATATTGTTCCGAAAAAAAAAATAGATTTTAATATTTTTTTTTTATATATAGAATCGGGATGGGGGGTTCGAATCTAATTCCCTCATTTAGATATCAGACCTAATTACCTCATCTAATCCAAAATATTAAATATTATAAAGTCCAATTTGTCTGTCAATTTTTCTCACTTAAAGTTCACAAATTTGCGATAAGTTTAGGAGATTTTATCGTAAACTTGAATGAATGATATATCACGTTGACCCATAAGCCATTTTAAGCTCATTCATTTGGAGTTAGGACCAAATTTTCTTCACATATCTGAATTCTAGTGATAGAGACAACACCTAGATGAACGCCGCAACTCATGAGAATGCCACTTTCGTCGGAGTGATTGGATGTAATTATAACCATATAAGAGACTTGAATAATATATAATTGGAAAGTCATGTACCTATATATATGTATGTAAACATGAACTTAATTCATCTTTCTATATATATAATTCATCTTTTAACTCAATTATTATTCTAATTAAATTGAATCGATTCTATATATAACTTGGGCATGCAAGGAAATGATTTATACAAAAGAATTATATTACTTGTAAGTTCGTGTGTAATTAATTAACATATTGCTTATTATGAGATAATGTCCGTAAAAAATATATATCAAACCAAAGAACTTTTCCACATTAATAGTATGTTGTGTACATACACACACATATATATATTTTTTTATGGAAATAACTTGCACTAAAGGAATGCCTCCCGTTCTTGACTTTTAAGATGCCATGCAATTTTTAAAAAGTTAAATATAAATATAAAAAAAATTTAAATTTATGAAAAAATATAAATTTTATTATTTATTTTATATTTTAATACTCTTACTCACATGTGAATTAGAGTCATGCATCCTCAATGAGTAAGCCCAATACGTAGACTTTAATACTCATTCTAATCATGTGTGGACTAATACGTGAAATATTTAATTTAATAAAATAAATTGTAGAATCATAATTCGAATTTAGAACATCTACTCTGATAGCACTTGAAACTATCATTTATCTCAAAAACTCAAATTTATGAAAAGAGATCAATTTTATTTATTTATTTTATTATTTTATATCTTAACCTCTTTCTTTCTACTTCCTAAATCTACCTAGAATTGTGCAAGAGTAGTTTATAGAATCTTTACCATCAAAGTCAAATTTCAACCTTGTGGATTTCAACCATGTAGTAGGTAGTACGTATTCATTGTACTTATGAAGAATAATTCATCTTTTTTTTTTTTTTAATCTTATAGAATGTGGAATCAATGAAAAGTGTAATAATCTTCTTGTTCACATTGGAAAAGATGAAAGAAAAATAAAGCAAGCCTTAATTTGTCTATGCATGCAATAAATGGATATATACTTTGAGTGCTCGAGGTGAACGTACCCATTCATGTTCAAGTCTGTTTCCTCTTTAGGTGGCTACGCAGTTTAGAACACATCAAATTACGGTCATGCTCAATACAATATTATCTTTAATTTGTATACATTTAAGTGGCTTTTTATTGGAATGAAAAGTCCCTTAAAATATTATCTTTTGTATACATTAATAATTATAATCTAACATTTTCTTTATAGTGTTACAGCCACAAAAATATTTTATAAAAATAAACTCATATAAGACTGATGTGATTTTACATGATCCATTATAATATTATAATCGGACGTACCACATCAAAATATATCAGTTTGTGAGTTAACTCTTATGTTTAAAAGCATTTTTCAATCAAAAGATGATCGGTTTCAAATATCACCCTCCATTTAGGCTGGACAATCACCACTCACATAATCAGACCAGAAACAAAAACCTACACACTACACAAATGATCTACAATGTTAGTAGGATTGTCTTTTGGAAAAAAATCTTTGGTAATTCTTGTGTTGGGTTTCTGATTCTTGCCTCCAATTTACAGCTTCTCAGGAGTCTGAAAGGAAAACTTTTACTTTTAAAGAAGCATGCAATTTTCTTGTCTATAAACAAGTTCGAGATCCCAACCTGGAAATATAGGAAATTTTAGGATGCTTGCTCATAATGTCTTTGAAGCCAATTTGTTTTGTTTTGTTTTTTGTTTTTACCCCTTTGGTCCCTTTTATAGGTACTTGGAATGGGGTAATCATAGTGGTTGATTAATTGGCGCCCCTGAAATTGCAAGGTACTTCATATTCCTCAGGCTTCGGATTCCTAACACACTGGCCAATCAGAAGAAGCCACCTCATTTAATTTACAGACAATATGCAATGATTTCAAAAAAAAAATTTATATTTTACACATTATTTAAAAATATATAATTTTATTTTTTTATTTTTAAATGATGTGGGCGAAACTTATATTTAAAATTTTTAAAAAATATATACAATTTACAGGCGTACTGAAATGTTTGTTCAGCCTTGAATTGACAATTATGTGTCCAACACATGGTAATAATCTTGTAATGAAGCCATTCACACTTGCTGTTGGAACGGCTCTAAAAAGGGTTCCGAAAATCTTAAAGAAAGAAAATAGTCACTAAAATCCAAAAATATTAACCAAAAAAGAAGTACAATATTCACAAAAATAAAACTGAATAGTACTAAAAATACTATAAAAGAACCTACTTTCTCTCTCTATCAATTGCTCATCCCTCCCTATCTCTCTGGTCTCTATAAGACTATAACAATGTCCCAATAAGGTTCTGTATCTGGTTCATTTCCGTAGTGAGTAATAGAGTTTTGGCTGGCAGAGGGGAGGCCTTTCCAAGAGTGCGAGGGAGGGGAGGCCTTTCCAAGAGTGCGAGTTAAAAATTTGTTTGTACTTAACATTTGTTTTTGGGGAGAGAAGATCTCTGGTGTCCTTCTCCTTGTATGTGCACCTTATAAATTACAGTGACAAAAGCCAGTTACAAGTGTCCCAAATCCACCACATTTTGCAAACACATAAACCCAAATTAGGGAGAGAGATCTTGGGTTAGGGGCCATAATCTTATCTTTTGTGCGAGATGGCTGACATTTCACAGAAGATTCTGTTGCCGGAAACGTTTCAGGGGGTGAGAGATGAGGTTGCAGGGCAAATTGGGATGATGTGGGAACTGATCAAAGCGCCATTGATTGTGCCTCTACTGACTCTTGGGGTGTACATTTGCTTGGCCATGTCGCTCATGCTCTTCATTGAGAGGCTTTACATGGGAGTGGTTATAATCCTGGTCAAGCTCTTCTGGAAGAAACCAGAAAAGCGTTACGATTATGAGCTCTTACAAGAAGACTTGGAAATGGGCAGCTCCAATTTCCCTGTTGTGCTCATTCAAATTCCAATGTTCAATGAAAAAGAGGTCCGCTTTGTGTATTTTTCTCTCTGGATTTGCTCAATATATTTGTTGGTCGTCTGTGTTATTTTCACCATTGCGCTTCTTTTCTTGTTGTATGTGTTTTCCTGATTCTAACGATAAAGTACTAAATCTCGATGCTTTTCTAAGTTTTCTTTGCTTGTGTTTTCATGGGTGTTTGGGTCAGGTTTACAAGATCTCCATTGGAGCGGCGTGCGGACTTTCATGGCCGTCGGATCGTCTTGTGATCCAAGTCCTCGACGATTCAACTGACCCTACAATCAAGGTACTCCATTTTGGCCAAAGCCAGCAAATTTCTCCCTAAAATCGATAAATTTCACACAATTTCTCTGCTTTCTTCGTTACTCTTTGGTATTGACTGATTTTCTTCTGGTGAAATGGACCAGTTCTCTATATCTCTGTTTTTATCACATACACTTGATTCCCAAATCAAGCATCACTGAATTCTTACTGATTTCAGCCTTTTTCCTGATCTGGGTAAATCTGCCTTTTGCCATTTCATGTTCACTTAGCAGCATTTCGCACATTATAAAACTTTTGTTTGATGCACAAACATCAAAACCCCTAATCTGAGTTCTGCTGCTACAACCAATGCTTAATGCCAGAAAGCTGTTTCATAATTTTGTTTTTGGGTACTACATTATGTTGCAGCAAATGGTGGAGGTAGAATGCCAGAGATGGGCGAGCAAAGGCATAAACATAGTATATCAAATCAGAGAGACCAGGGGAGGGTACAAGGCCGGCGCTCTCAAAGAAGGGCTGAAGCGAAGCTACGTCAAACACTGCGAATACGTAGCCATTTTCGACGCAGATTTCCGGCCAGAGCCCGACTTTCTCAGGCGAGCCATCCCTTTCTTGGTCCACAACCCAAAGATTGCATTGGTTCAAGCTCGCTGGAGATTTGGTAAGCCTTCAAAATTAACCCATGTTTGAACCATTTTAAGTTTTAACTACGCTCATTAATATGGCCTAATTCTGTTCTTGGTCTTGCATGTTGAAAGTGTCGGTGCCCAAATCTTTCCCTTTTTTTTAATTTTATTTGGGGGTAAAAGTAAAATCCGGCACAGTTTGTTTTCTCTCTCTTTCTCCGTCGGCGGGATTTGTTGCAGAGTGCATGGCGTGGGTGGGGTCTACCAAACGAAAACCCACCAATCACGGGGGTGTGGGACCATCTTCTGCACTTTCTTTTTACACTTGCTTGTCTCTTGGCCGTCCCTCCCCTGATCATGTGTCTCCCCTCATTACATTACAATCTAGGATAACTTTGCTTACAAGGCACAGTTTGAATTCAAAATCATTTCACCTCTTTATTATAATTTTCGTAAATTTTAACATAAATTACAATAAATCATTTAATTTTTTTTAAATATCAAAACAATAATAATATTAAAAAATAATATTTTAATCAACTTTTAACTTTCATCTCCGTTAATTCTTATCATCTAATCTCTTGCTAACATACTTCATATCTGTCTCACTTTATCTTTATCTGTCTCACTTTACTTAAAATGTGGCAATTTTATCTTTATTTGATTTTATACTTTTATTTTTGAAAGAAAGATTCAAAGAAAGAATGGTTTGCCACCTCAATTGGAATTTATAATTGAAATAGATCTCCAATAATTGTGTCTGCTTATAGATGAACAGAATGTGATTTAAGAGCAGAATATTAAAAATGAAACGAAATGATTAGTTGGTGAGATTTTCACTCAGTCTTTTTAATCCCCCATTTTTAACATGTTAATGGACATAGCTTCCTTCTTTGGGTCTTGAAATGACGTAAGTGTCCTGGCTATAGACAGAGAATCTGTGTCCTTTTCCTCGGACTAACTGGCTTGAACAGAGTGGAAGTCGAGGGTAGGTTTGTCATTTTGTGGGAAAACAACCAGTATGGTAGTTCTCTTCTTTCCTGCCTTATCAAGGACCCAGATTGTACGGATCAAACGGTCAACTCTTATGGGAAAGGTGAAAAGTTAAGGGCAAATCTGTCATTTCGTGTTGTCACACCAAATTCAGCCAGCAGCTCCACTTCCTAGTGGTCTTTTTGATTCTTTTTATTTCCAAGTTTATTTTGTCGGTTAAATGATTGATCAAGAATTGGGTCTAAAGTAGAAACAAAAGAAAATATAGAAAGTGGGCAGGACCATAGTCCAGTTGTAGACCCTGTGTCCGGTTGCCGACACTTTAGCTTGTGCTTCATTTTGAGTCACGTGAGAATTTTCCCACTTTTTTATTTCATTTATCTTTTGTTTTTTATGATGATATCAAGTATGTGTTGAGCTTTCGGAATATGTACCCTTTCATCTGATAAATGAGATTACTAATTATGAAGAATGTGGTTGGTTTGGTATGGTTGGTGGTGATTGAGTTTTTGAAGTGGTTTTGCAGTGAATTCTGATGAGTGCTTGTTGACAAGAATGCAAGAGATGTCATTGGATTACCATTTCAAAGTTGAGCAAGAAGTCGGGTCTGCAACACACGCCTTCTTCGGTTTCAATGGTAATTTGCAACTCCTCCTATCTATCTGAATTGATCAAGATATACTTATTCAAGCCACATTAGCTAGACCAATTCAACTATTTGAATTAGTCTGACCATACCTGTTCAATGCAAATGAGCTTTAAACTATGGTTTAAAGATAACTCTTTTTAGAAAGTCAATAGGTTAGAAGGAAGAACCTCAGATATCGAGTGACTAGTGACTGGTTCAATGTTCGCAACTGAAGGGAAATTAGTTGAACAAATACACATGTTAGTTAATGCTCTGTGAGGGCTATTGGAACTGGTGAGAAGTTTTGGTAAAAATAAATAAGATTCACCTACTCTATAACATTATTAATGGGTTTAGTCCATTTTCCAGAATCTGCAGTGATGTGCTCATAAAGACTGTCACTGTTATCATCATCATCATCATCATCATCATACATTATGACTCAATAGAAACATTCATACCATCATTTTTTTCCTAAAAAAATATGGGGCATTTTGTTAAAACTTAAACCAGTGCAATAAATTTTAAAAGAAGTCAAAATTACTTGTAGTACCCATTTTTAGTCACAGTGAGTGTTCTCATAACTTGATAACTTCCCCAATCAATGAAACTTTCTTTTGACCGCAATTCAAGGAGCACAATAAGATTTAAGTATGAAAATCCAAACAATGCATTTATTAGCGATATCAATTCCATTGGGATTGCTTATTAATTGTGTCCTTGCTTTGTTGTTAATTTTTGTTTCATGGTAAAGCACTACAAATTTAAAGTCTTAACACCCAAATTACCTTAGAAGAATTTTAAAGATGAAATTGACACGAGGCATTTCCGAGGCCAAGACACCTATGCATTAGAAGCTATGTGCACATCAATATGCATAAAGTGAACTGCTTGCATACTGCTAATTTTCAGAGAATAATTTCAAATTAGTTCCAATTTCCTATCTTCACAACCAGGCAAACGTGTGCATTGTTTTTTCCATGTGTAGAAGTAATGAATTGGGTTTTATATATGAATTTTAAAAAGGGACTGCTGGTGTATGGAGAATCGCTGCTATTAATGAAGCAGGTGGCTGGAAAGACCGAACAACAGTGGAGGACATGGATCTTGCTGTTCGTGCTAGTCTTAGGGGCTGGAAATTTTTGTACCTCGGCGACCTCCAGGTATCTAGTGCGGGTGAAATTGAAGCAGTTATTCCATTTTTCTGTTTTTAGCCAGGTCACAGATATGAACTGTCTTTTAATGTTATCTCTGACTTATCTTAGCCGCACATGGGCTCTAGTTTATTACTAAATTTATCTTGGTGGATTAGCATTTACTAAATTACCAATTATCTTTATGGCAGGTGAAAAGTGAACTTCCTAGTACTTTCAATGCCTTCCGATTCCAGCAGCACCGTTGGTCTTGTGGTCCTGCTAATCTGTTTAGAAAAATGGTGATGGAGATTGTAAGAAATAAGGTCAGTTTATTCTTAAGATATGCTATAGAAGTGTCCAGACTTATTAGATTTATGAACTTAAGCTAGAAATCAATTTATTCAGTTTCTTTTATAGCTTATAAGTTCTAATATTGTTTGTTTTTTAAATACCGCTGCAGAAAGTAACATTGTGGAAGAAAGTATATGTCATTTACAGTTTCTTCTTTGTTCGGAAGATCATAGCCCATATGGTCACTTTCTGCTTTTACTGCGTTGTACTCCCTCTGACCATCTTGGTTCCTGAAGTTCATGTTCCAATCTGGGGAGCTGTTTATATTCCTTCCATCATCACCATACTTAATTCAGTAGGAACTCCAAGGTCTGCTATACTACATAAATTTGTTTTTCTCATCCATTTTCTCATATTTTTTAGTCCTCTTTTCCTAGGCAAGAACTCCCTTTGCTTAGGTAGTCTCGAACTTGCAGGTCAGTTCACTTACTGTTCTACTGGATTCTTTTTGAGAATGTGATGTCTTTGCACCGGACCAAGGCAACATTAATTGGTCTGCTGGAAGCTGGGAGAGCCAACGAATGGGTTGTCACAGAAAAACTTGGAGATTCTGCCACCAAGAAAGATGCTACCAAGAACAAAACAAACGCCAAAGCACCTTCTAAAAGACTAGGATTTTTCAAATTTGGAGACAGGTAACTTTTCATTGGAACCCTTATAGGTAACTGCATAACCATCTGCATGATAATTATTTTGAACAATATTTTGTTATATCTGGATGCTAACAGAGGAACAATGACAGGAAGAGATACGGAGTTCCCCCAAAATGGCACCAGGCCAAACAAGACAACTCACATATTACTAGAAACTAATTTTTTTTCTTCTTTTATTACCGTGATTCAGTCGTTGTAATAGTAGGTTATTAATAATTAGTAAGGAGCAAGGGAGTTACTAGTTAGTGATTCTATTTTGTTAGGCACAAATTTTTTTTTTTTTTCCAGTTGCATATAGACAATGGTCCTGCTCAACCTAAACTTGACATCGTTTTACTGAATGCACATGGAAACGGATGAGTTTAGAAACACATGAGTTTGCGGAGGAACGGAAATTTTATTGCAATCTGTGAGCTTGAGAAGTGAATACTAGTTGTCCCTGGTGCATCATGATAAAACCAAGAGGGTATTTTGTATTATTTTCTGCAGTTGTTAGATTCTAGGTTGACCTGTTTTGGTATATTATATTTCAGTTACCTGGCATGGTTGCATATATCCTATGCAATTGCATCATTTGCATGTGCGCGAATTTGAAGGGTGTGTATATCTTTCATGACTTGAATTTTCTTTTTCTGTTTCTTCTTGCTTAAATTCGAACAGGATGCATACATTGGAGCTGGGATTTGGAGTTTTCCTCTTCTTCTGTGGATGCTATGACTTTGTCCATGGGAAGAACAACTACTTTGTCTACCTCTTCCTCCAAACCTTTACCTTCCTCATCACTGGATTTGGCTACATCGGGACCATCATCCCCAGCTCTTAGTGGCAGCATGCTCTCATACATTAGATTGGCACATCATCTTATTAGTGTTTGTCATGCCGTTTTCGTATCTTTCTTGTCTGCAACAACTTATATACGAGGAGGGTTCCATGAGCCACGATTGATTGCTATATGTATTATTTCAACTCATTCGAGAAGAGGTCATTCATCATGCTGGACAAAAAAGTTCTTGGCATGCTTTCCTCACCCGCTTACTCAAAAGCAATCTTGGAAAATAAGAGAAAGAAAATGTTGGCTATATTGGGAAAATACATTTATACAGAACCAGGTGCAAGGAAACAGCATAAGGTTTAGACAACAAGGAGATGATGTTATGTAGTTTGTTTGAATAGATTGTAATTGTGAGATTTTGATTTTGTTCTTTCTTTTTAATTTTCTATTTGTTAGTTTTCCTAAGTTTTGTTGAATAATCTTGTCAATCAAAAGGATGAAGTTGTAACCAAAGTACTTATAATTTTGAAGCCATTTGCTGTTGGGAATTCATTTGCAAGACTGCATTTTTTCCCCTTTGCAAGACGATTTTTATTGAAATAGAAATTTTACATGGAAGTCTTACAACACACCTCCATTTATTCAATTTGTAATTTGTCAATTTTACTATTCTATGCTTAAAAACGTGTGTTTAAATAAAATGACAAATCAAATATTGATTAGATAGAAGCGTGTGGTAGCATTTCCATCTCCCTAGTAGATCATGATCTTCGCCATAGATCTAATTCTAACTAGTCAAGCAAATTAGTGGATATTCATCACAAATATTAATTAAGAATAAGAGCGAAGATCATAGATCTAATTCTAACTAGTCAAGCAAATTAGTGGATATTCATCACAAATATTAATTAAGAATAAGAGTGGGGAGGAGGGACATTTTCATGTCACTTTCCATGCCTTGTCCCAATCATATATATAAAATGATCCCATGTTACAAGGGAAACATTGTTTACTCGAGGTTTACTTCTAGTACAAGGCGTCTTTGTCTTCCCTAACCTTTTTCTCTGCTCTGAGAGAGAGAGGATGACAGATTTGGACCATTGGAAGAGCAACAACATGTTTATTTATTTAAAAATAATTGGGCTCTTAGAATTATGTAACCTTTCAATGCAAACCCACTGATTATGGAAACTTCCAAAGCAAGGTTGTGCTGCAGTGGGCCACCCTACCATGTAGCATCACACCTTTACTATTATTTATTATTATTAATATTGGAGAATATCATCACGCCTTCTTAAGGCTGTTGGATGATTAGCACACTCTTTGCTGTCTTTAGGGTTGGCTACTTTTTTTTATCCAACAGGAAAGATTCTAGCCTTGCTGCTGAGACAATTCAGAACTCTCTCTCAAAAAGGGAATATAAATTGCGTGTGTGAGGCTTCAACAGTACTAATTGCACAATTGCGCGATTTGTGGGAAGAAATTATTAGTTTTTTTTTTTAATGTGATATCAATTGATAATTTTAATAAATCAGATATGGAGCAAAGAAGAGGAGGTTATAGAATAAAGGAGATAAAAGAGACGCTCCTAACTTTTGAAAATTTTTAATCATGCAAATTTTAAATAGATAAGTTACACAGTCACTTGGTAAAAACTAGATCTCATCATGAATAAGTGTTAAAATGAAAAACCTATTATTTTTTTAGTGGAATCTATTTTTTTTATAAAGGATTTGTGCAATGCTTACACACTTTATATTTGTACCTTGTATTACTCTTTTGAATGTTCTAATGGATGATGTGACTCAACATCAAAATAGTTTATACTTCAAAAATTATATATGTTTTAGATGGTCGAAAAAGCATAGATTCAATGTTGAAAATGCATTGGGCATATTGTGAATGGGTAGTGCTACAAGAACCGATAATTTAACTGAAGAATTCAACTGATAAGTGCAAATGCAATCGACAATCAAAATAAAGTAAAACAAAAAATAAACGACAATCGACAATCAAAATAAAGTAGCCTATTTTTTTTTACTCTCCTCTCGACTCTCCAAGATGAGTTCTTCCTCCCCTCTAGTAGTCTCTTCTTTTATGATCCTTACCTAACTTCCCTTTAAACTTTTCACCCTCCACCATCATCTACCAATCATTCCACTGCATCTCCCAACCACCTATTCTTAGTCATGACAAAAGATAAACCAAGCATGGACCTCCTCATTGAGCAAACGAAAGCTTTGACTTGAAATGATATTATCTTGGTCCTAGTCTCAGAAACTGCCACAAAGATCTCCAACCATGCACTCATAGGTAAGTTGGCTTCATCCCAAAGCCCTTAACAAACATACCTTTCATACTACCAACTATGTGGTTTGGAGTTTTGTTCTGAGACTTAACATTGAAGATTTGGGAACCAACACTTTTCTTTTCACCTTTCCATCACCATTAGAAAAGAATAGAGTATTCCTTCAGAGACCTCGGAACTTCAAGGGTTGTCATATGGTTCTCAAGGAATGGCCCCCAGGACTAGTCTCTAGGAAATCGATCTCTCTTTTCCTACGTTTTGGATTCACATTTGTAGTCTACCCCTTGAGGTGATGACAGAAGAAAATGCGGTCAAAATAGGCAGAGTTTTGGGACGTCTTATTGAAATAGACCATTCTTATCTCCCCTATAACTGCGTAAAGCCTTCCATGCGTATTAGGGTTGAAATTAACACAGAAAAACCGCTCTATGAAGGCTTACTTTCCCTACAGCAAGCTTGTCCAATCTTCATCAATTTAGCAGAGGAACCATAGTTCGGTCACTGGATGAGGGCTGATGTCCAAGAACCACGTCGTTTGAGTGCTGGTTTGTCAAGGGTTGAAGAACCACTGAGAGATCAAACCTAGTCAATCCCATTGCTCGAAAATTTACCCCAAATCCCACCTAGCTTACCACCAATGAGAATCAAAGAAGAATCTGAAGTTCTCTTGCAAGTTCGTCTAGGGTTATCGAAGCAACAAAGAAAAGCGTCTAGGTAGAACATATGTGAAAAGGCAAAGCGGTTCTCATCAACACTGAAAAAGGAAACAAAAAAGAATTTTGCATAATCCAACTTTTCTCTGGAGCTTCTGACGCTAACTTGTCTAGCCAAGAAGATGACACTATTCACCATTCTGAAGGTCAGCTCTCTCAAGAATTGATCCATGCACTACCTACTCAACTACATGTGGCGTTGATCAATATCATCCCCAAACAATCCTGATTGTTCCATTAATTAAGGGCAATAACTCTATCTCAATCAAACATCATGCCCCCTTATCCCAACAACCCTGACAGCTGATGTAAGCCTCACCATTACTCCAAGTGCCCATTTCAGAACTAGAAGTCTCCCCTGGTCCCCTAAAGCAAAAGTCTCATTTCCCCCCCTATCGATAACGTCAACTTACCCTTACCAGCCACACCCACTGAAACAATAAGCCCAACTCCAATTAAGCCCATGGTCAACCCATTCTTTTCAATCAAATCATCTCCCATCTCCAAAACAAGAATGGCCCAAATGACCTTCCTGACTTCCCTAAGCCCAATCATAACCTCTCCCTTCTTGTGAGCCCTTCGGGCAGGGCATGCATTGCCTTCAATACATTCCAGTTAAGCCCTGCCCAATCTTTCTTTCTAGCCCATTTAGTTCCCCACCATCAATCCACCATCCCAACATAAACCTTCTCCCTGCCCTCTCAAACCCTAGCAAAGAAAAAAATGGCCTCTGCCTTCTCAATCTCAGCCCCTCCTCCAAAATTATCCAATGAGTCTATTAAGAAGAGGAATAATTTCAATGAGGAGAAACCTATTCCACCATTTCCCCACAAAAAATGCTTCCTCAGTTCAATAGTCACAGTGGACGAAACCGAAATCAATGAAAAAGAGAATGGAGGCTTGAAGCTAGGAGCTGAGACACACAATCTCATTAATATTTCAACAAAAACAAAGACAACACAAAGATCGAAGAAGGAAAGGGTGCAAAGGAGGAACCTAAAGAACAAATCCACCACCGTTCGATATGCTCCCTGCCAGAACCAAGAACTGAGGGCTTCGAGTAATAAAGTCCAGACTCAAACTATGAACATTGTTTACATGAACCCAACGACTGAGGTGGTCCTCACTGCTACCAAAGAATCCATGAGGCTTCTAGCATGGAATTGCCGAGGTATTGCCCGACCTCGTGCAGTCATATCTCTTAGGGCCAATATTAGGGTCTTCAACCCTAAGTCATTTTTCTTTCTGAAACTTTATTATCTACTAGTGATACAGCACACATTGTAAATATGTTGGGATTTTTGTATTTTGTGCATGCACCTCCCACCGGAAAATAGGGGGGACTTTTTCTCATGTATCGACCTGGCTTCGATACTGAACTTGTGAATATTTCTAGTAATATGATATCCATGTTAGTCTACTCTGATTCCACCCACATGCCATGGCTCTTAAATTTAGTTTACTGCCTTGCCTCGTATTGTAAAAAGCAGAAATTTTGGGATCTTCTTAGTAATTTAACTTAATCCTTTTCGAGTCCTTTTTTATCAATAGGAGATTTCAACTCAATCCTCTCCCAATTAGAAAAGCTATTTGGTAAACAATTTGCTCAAACTTCAAACTCGAAAGGTCTTCAATTATTCATGAATATGTTTGGATTTGTTGACCTAGGATCCACAGGCCCAAAGTATAATTGGACCAATAACAGACATGGCCATAATATGATCAAAGAGAGACTTGACAGGGAGATTGCCAACCTCCCATGGCTTGACCTCTTTCCCCAAGCATCTCTTACAACCCTCACTCAAGTCTCATCTGACCATGCTCCGATCCTTCTAGACAATTCAAACAGGAATCAATTTCCAAAATCCTTCAAATTTGAAGAATTCTGGCTTAGAGATCCCTTCATATTCAAGACTATAAAAGAAGTATGGAATTCTCACTTTATTGGCACGCCTTCCTTCATTCTATCAAAAAAACTCAAAATAACAAAAAAAACACTTCGAGAATGGAATCGCAAAAGTTTTGGTCATATTCAAACCCAAATAAAAAAAATATTTTCATTCTTCTTTCCTCAATCTAGGGTCAAGAATTAGTTTCATTGTCCATCTCTTTGGAATCTGATTTGAAAGAAAATATGAATGAACTGCTCTTAAGGGAGGAATCTTCAAAAATTTCAGAGTGACTTGGCTTACTACCACTGATTTTAACACAAAGTTTTGTCATGCATCCATCTCGATAAGATGTAGACACAATAATATTGAGTGTCTCAAAATAGGCAGAAATCAATGGGCATCTGATCATTCGTTAGTCATTGCCAAAATTCAAGATCATTTTCAGAACACCTTCACCTCCTATAATCCTGCCCCACCTATAGGATTAGAACATTTATTTCCAATAAAGGTTAATGACACTAAGAATGAATTCTTTTGTAAAATCCCCTCTGATGAGGAAATCACTCTTGTCGTTAGAAAACTCCCATTTTCAAAGGTCCCAAGACCTGATGATTTTACAGGCCTCTTTTACAAAACTTTCTGGAAAATCATAAAAAAAGACCTAATTGCTACTATAAAAATTTTCTTCATTCATGGCAAACTTCTTAAAGAACTCAACCATACCAATTTGGTCTTAATTCTCAAAGTGGACAATCCAAATGATGTAAGTCAATTTAGACTTATTAGTCTCTCAAATATTTGCTATAAGATCATAGCAAAAATCCTAGCTGATAGGTTTAAATCTGTCTTACCAAATATCATCTCTCCATGTCAATCTGCCTTCATACCGGGTGGGCTCATCCAAGAAAATACAATCCTGGCCCAAGGAATTTTTCACCTAATGGAAAAAAGAAGGACCAGACTAAGTACCATGGCTATAAAAATCGATATAGCCAAAACTTTTGATTCCATGGAATGGTCTTTCCTCATTGTTGTTCTCCATCAAGCTGGCTTCAAACAACAGTAGATTAACTGGATCAATGAATGCATCTCAATAGTTACTACTCACTCATCATCAATGGTTCCACTCACGAGTTCTTCCATCCTTCAAGAGGTCTCAGACAGGGAGACCCCCTATCTCCTTTTTTATTTATCTTAAGAATTGAGGTGTTGTCTAGACTCATAACCAAAGAGGAAAACCTCAACTGTCTGAAGGGTATAAAACTGTCAAGAGAGGGCCCATTTATCTCCCATTTACTTTTTGCTGATGATTTATTTCTCTTGGGATCTGTCTCCAACCAAATTGCTCAAGCCTTTGCAGAATGTCTAACTCTTAGTCAGGACAAAACATCAACCAAAGAAAATTTTCCCTCAATTTCAGTAGGAACACCACCCTGGATTCTATCAATATAGTTAAAATTTCTTTTGACTTTAGAGTCTCACCTCCAAACTCTAAATACTTGGGGTTACCTCTCTTAAATGGTGATGAAAAGAAAAAATTCCTCTCAGAAATCATAGAAAAGATACAAACCAGACTTCAGGGTTGGAAAACAAAAATTATTTCTCAAGCATAAAAAATAGTACTGATCAGAGTAGTAGCCAGTTCAATACCTTCGTATGTCATGTCTACCATGTTAATCCCAAGGAGTATGGCAAAGAAGATAGATACCATCTTAAGAAGGTTCTAGTGGGGTTTTGAAGATAAGATAAAAAAGAAAAAAAAATTACCCCCAAATCATGGAAAACCATTTGTTTGCCGAAATCTATGGGTGGCCTTGGACTCAAACAAACATTTATCTTCAACTCGGCCCTTGTTTCCAAGCATGCATGGTCTTTCCTCAATGGATCCATTAGACTTTGGAAAGATGTTCTGACAAAGAAATACTTAAGATCCAACTCTTTCCTTGATGTTTCTCTTAAGGCCACTGATTCATGGTTCTAGAAAAGCCTTCTAAAACAAAGTGATTTTTTAAAGTCAAGTGTCTGCTTTTAGATTAACAATGGAGTCTCTACTAGAGTCTGGACTGACCCTTGGATTCCCACCTTACCATCCCATAAGCCTCTTCCAAATCCAAACATTCTAAATGTTGATCATACCATGGCTGTTTCTGAGTTTACCTTAGAAGAACCGAGGTACTGGAACATTTTACTATTAAACACCCTATTCTCAGAAAACACATTAAGGGAAATTCAGAAAATTCCTCTGGCCAACCACAACTTTCATCTCATACTAGATAAAACCAGATGGCTCCATCATTCCTCAGGTAAATTCTTTGTCAAATCAGCTTATACAGCCCTGGTCAGTGAAAACAGATCACCCACAACTAGTAATCTGTCCATTAACTGGAAGAGTTTATGGAAAATGAAACTGCAAGATAGACTAAAGTTGCTTCTTTGGAAAATAAGCCACAATATTCTTCCCACAAAAACCCTTGTCAACACTGTCATCCCCCTTGAAAAGGACCAGATCAGATGTCCCTTGTTAAAACAGAACCAGAGGACCTCACACATCTCTTCCTCAACTGCATTTATTCCATAATAATGTAGAGACAATCCAATTGGTCAATTGACACTTCCTTCTTTGCAAGTCAACCGATCTCTAATTGGATTAATAATATTCTCAATCCATCGACAAACTTAAAAATTCCAGAGGAAGAAGAACACCAAGCTTTTCAGAATTTTGCCACCATAGCAATGGACAACCTCTGGTTCCTTAGAAACAAGCTGGAACATGAACAATTAGTACCTTCAGTCTCTATGTATATCGAATCAGTGTTTAACACCTTCAATCAGCATTCAAGAGCTTGGTCAGAGAAAAACAACCAGAATGGTGAAAATGAAGAAAGGCAACCTGTGGGACATCATCTCATTACCTTTGATGTTGAAATCAGAAAAGAGGGCTCCATCCTAGTAGTCGTCTGCTGGAAAGACAGTGGAGAAATATTATTTGCAAAAATAGATCTCATCAACAAAGTCAATCCGAATCTAGGAGAAGCATCTGCAACCTTAATGGCCATAAAAGAAGCGGAAAAGCTAAGTTGGAAAAAATAGTTCTAGAAGGAGATTCAAAGGTGACTATCCAAACAATTTCAAACTCCTCTCCCATTCAAGAATGGATCATGAGCCCCATCATTAATGACATTAGACATCATTTAAATTCATTCAAGGAATGGACAATGAGGAAAATTCATCGACCACAAAATCGATGTACGCACAACTTGGCGCAATGGGCAGTGGTGATGCAAGCCTTGGGTAACATCTCATTAATCCAAAGTCCACCATCCTTGCTATAATTTTATAGTAGAAAAGATCCACCTCTTAATTCTGTATAATTCTATATGCTTCTTGAACTTATAAACTCTATTTTTTATTGACTACGTTCTAATATATATCAATATCATCTTGCGAAAAAAAGAAAAGTAAAGCAAAATTAGATAAAATAAAAAAAGTCAACCTATCATTTTTATCGGTCACTTTTATAGGTTCAACTAGCATTTTCCATTGTGAATTGTCCTGATTTTGCATATAACACCGCATTACTAAGTGCTTTTGTTTTATTATTATTATTTGTAATTTCATTAGGGGTAAAACTCATCCAAATTTAAGGTGCTTAAAAAAGATGGAAAAAAAATTATAATACTCTTCAAGCCGGCTGAGATGCCAAATTTGCAATCAGATAATTAGACTCGATAACATAATTTTCCTTGCATGCATGCCCTAGATAGCTTGCTGTTCAACTTTGAAGTGAACCAAATTACATCCAAAAGGATACATACTTGGACTTGCCAACCACTTTGTGAGTATTAATGGCCGATAAATAATTATATCAATCAACACCATATCAAAACGGAAGACCACACTCCACAAGTTGGCACTATTACTGCTTTGAGAGGACCGATCTATGCATTAATTTGTACATTCCATTCATAGGGATAGGAATCTGTTTTCTTCTTGCACAAGTTTTCAATTCATGATGTGGATGCACTATAAAAAGCTAGTATTAATAAATTTAATTATCATTTAATTTATATCTTAACGCAATATCACAAATATACAGATCTATACAGAAGAGTTGGTGTTTGCTATCTGAAGTGTAAATAATTAAGCTTTGTATAGGAGAGAATATATACATGCTTTGATGAACGAGATTTTACTTGTAAATGGTCTTTTATTCCCTCTCTTTGGGAGAATCGATAAATAAAGTTTTTTTTTTGTTTTGGTAGGAAAAAAAAAATCTACACTGTGTGTATAGAAAAAAGATATCGTTCAAGTTTTTATCAAAATATGATGATTTTAAATAAGAAATATATAAACACATGAAATAGATCATATAACATTTGTAAAGTACTTGTATATATAGATTTTTCAAGCAGCATTAAATATTCTATAAATGCTATAAGACCCGTTACATCATACATGTCTTTTATCTCTCTACCATTTGAAGTTCTCGAATTCATGTAAAAAGGTTAAAACAATAGGCATCGTTTAATTATACAGATGAGATAAAAATTAAATAAAATATTATTAAAATATAATTTTTTAATATAATTTTTATTTTAGTATTTAAAAAAGTTAAATTATTTATTATATTTTATGTGAGAGTTTAGAAAAATTATAAAGATTAAATGAGATGAGATGAGATGAATTGAAATAATTTATGTAACCAAACAAGACCTTAATCCATGTTTGTGTTTGGATATTAATAAAGTGTACATTTGTCGAATCAAGCTAAGGTTAAATCTTGGATAAATAAATGATATTTTGAGTTCTACTATTCATCGTTTCCACATATTACACACTATACTTTTTTTTTTTTTTTATTCTTCTTAAATTAATTAAATTTTTCTACTCATTATCTAAATACCACACATTTAGTAAGAAAATAAAAATAAAAATAAAAAGTGTCACGTGTGGAGGTGAAGAATATTATTTTTCTTTGCTCGACTCAAAGGGAAAAATAATAATAGCAAAAGTAGGATAGTCGTCACTAGCTAAGACTTTATCGTTTGTCTTTGTTTGTGGATTTCCTTAGACTTTATTGTTTGGCTTTGTTTGTGGATTTCCTTGTGGATCCATGCTTACGAAATGGACATGTTTCCATGTCTTTTTATTCCAGTTTTTTCTTCTTCTTCTTCTTCTTCTCTCTCTCTTCTTCTTCTTCTTTTATTTATTTATTATTTATTTATTATATATATATATATATAAACCTCATTTCATTGATCCAACTGTATCATCTAAATACAGTGGGGAGTTTCCTCCATATCCAACTATATACATTGTGATACAAGCAAATCAAACAATGTATGTGCAACTACATTGCCTTCTCTAAGGATCTATTTAATATTACAAACATCAAAACATATTATTCTTGATCTGATATATGAAATGATCATCTCAAAATAGCTTTCATCTACCACTTGTTTCTAAATGTCTATTACTACTCATTTGGAATCACCTTTTAAAAATACCTTTCTCATTCCCAGAATTTATTGCTGTGAGTGCTCTCCCCTTCCTTTTGCTAACAGTGGATCATGAAATAGTGCTTGCTTCTTCCTCTTGGTAGCCAATAAGTTGCCTTTCTCATCCCTAACATCAATCTCAATTCCAATCATACAATGCTTATTATCAATTGCCACATTCCAATTTATCCTACAAAAACCTAGAATTGGATTTTGCCATGAACCACTTCTTGCTGTATTGCTATTAACTCAGTTGGATACCCTGGTTTTAGCTGTTGCAATGTCTTGTAGCATTTGATGAACCCTGTTTAGTATTGATTTAGGATCAATCAGGATGTTCTTAAAGATATATTCATTCATTCTCCACCACAAATTCCAAATGATCAGGGACAATTCTTTCGTCTCTTCCTTTGTAAGCTTGCTAAACATGTCTTCTACTAGTTCATTTAGACTCCTGCATGAAAGCCTTGCTTTTTTGAATTTTCCTTGAGCATTGTCCTAGAATATCATTTGCAGAAATACATTCTCATAGAATATGTTCTGTGGTTTCTGGTTCCTCTAAGCAAAGAGGACAAATTTGATCTTCCAATACCTTATTCTTGCACAAATTGCTCTTAGCAAGTAAAATTTTAAGTCAAGCTCTCCACAAGAAACTCTTTGTAGCTGGAGGGATGGCTAGTCTCCATATTCTGGTCCAGTGTTCATTATTATAGGAGTTTTGTGAACTTTCACCCTTTTTTCTTTCTTGAAGTTCCCCTTGTAGATTGTAAGCACTCCTAATAGGGAATATTTCATTTGCTATGCTTCTCCACATCAGTGTATCTGGCCTGTTGTAATGGCTAATAGGAATCTGACTTATTATTTCAACATCTTCCTTTGAAAAGACTACTCTTATCAAATCTTGGTTCCGTTTCATTGTTCCTTCATTGATCAGGACCTCTACTTTTGCATTTGCCCCCAGTGTGTTCTGTCCACTCTGAGGTTTGAATGTAGTTGGTTGTAGCAGCCATTTATCTGACCATATTCTAACTGACTATCCAGTCGCAACGCTCCATAGAGTCCCTTCTTGAAGCAAGGATCTAGCATATAAGATGCTCCTCCAAATATAAGGTGGATAGCTTCCCAACTTAGCATGGAAAAAATCAGTATTGGGAAAATATTTGTGATGTAACACTTGTGAAGCTAGAGAATTATGGTATTGAGTCATTCTCCATCCTTGTTTTGCTAATAAAGCAAGGTTGGAATTTTCAAAATCTCTAGGGCAGGTTTGGGGGGTGAGATGAGAATTTTGTGTTTTGTTTGAGAGTTTAAAATATTGTATTTTAATATTATTATTGTTTTGGGATTTGAAAAAGGTGAATTAAGATTTGAAAAAGTTGAATTGTTTATTATATTTTGTATGGAGATTTGAAAAATGTGTAATGATGAGATGGGATGAGATGAGAATTTTGTATCTCATCCCACACCCTAAACCTGCCCTCAGAACCCCCTTCACCTTTTGATTTCTCCATTTGTTTCCAATTTATCCAACTAACCTTTCTCTCCTGATTTATTTGGCCCCACCAGTATCCTTTCATCAGCTTGTTAAGGTCTTTCAACAATCCTTTAGGTAGTTTAAGAACTCCCATAGAATAAGTAGGAATAGCTTGAATCACTGATTTGAGTAGTATCTCTTTACCTGCTTTCAATAGGAACTTCATTTTCCAGTTATTAAGTCTTCCTCTAACTTTGTCAAGAATGTTGTTAAAAGCCTTTACTCTGGATCTTCCAACCAAAGCTGGTAATCCCAGATAGCTCTCATAAGAAATTGTTGTTCTTATCACTGCAATACTGAGTATGCTATCTCTTGTAGAAGCTCTTGTATTCTTGCTAAAAAATAAAGAAGATTTTTCTTTGTTCAACCTTTGGTATGATGTAGTTTCATATTGGCCTATCAAATGTAGCAACCTACTTCATTCTAAATAGGACGTTTGACAAAATAACAAACTATCATCTGCCAAAAACATATGTTATTGTTAGTTGTCCTCTTGCCATTAGAAAACCAGAAATGACTTTGAACCTTTCTGTTTTGTTGAGTAACTGATTGAAGGCCTTTGAGCACAAGATAAAAAGAAAGGGTGATAAGGGATCACCCTGTCTTATGTCTCTTGAGTGTATGAATGATGGTTGTGGGTTCCCATTTATCAGGATAGTGTATGAAACTATATTGACAAGAATAAGATCTATCCACTTTTTTTCGAACTCCATCCTTTCCATCATTGCTGCTATGAAACTCCATTACAATCTATCGTATGCCTTGCTCATGTCCAAATTTAGTGCCATATACCCAGTTGATCCTCTCAATATGCTTTGCATAGAGTGCAAAACTTCAAAAGAAACTATTACATTATCAGCAATTAATCTCTTAGGCACAAATGCACTTTTTGTTGATATGATTTCTGGCAAAATGGTTTTGAGTCTGTTGGCTAATACCTTGGCAATAACCCTGTTTGGGGTTTCTGTTTTTTGGAATGAGAACTATAAATGTTTCATTTATAGAACTGTCCCATTTATTTGTATTTAAAACCTATGTCACTGCTTTACTAAGATCATTACCTATTGTTTGCCAGTGCTATTGGAAAAATCCAGCTAAAAATCCATTTGGTCCTAGAGAACTCATAGGGTTCATACTGAAAATAGCTTATTCCACTTCTGTGAATGTAAATTCTTTTAGCAGCCTACAATTAATCTCCTCAGAAACCTGTGGTTGCATAGGTTCCAGACATTCTATTTGACCTATTGGATTTGAAGTTGTAAACAAATTGTTTAAGAAAGTCTGAAAAACTTGATTTATCCCTTGTGGTGAATTGTATATGTGCCCATCTTCATCACTAATGTTGCTGATATAATTTGTTTTTCTCCTCTGGAATGCACAAATGTGAAAGTATTTGGTATTTCTATCCCCCTTCTGAAGCCAACGTTGTTTTGCTCTCTATCTTCACTTCACTTCATCTTTCTCTAATCTCATTGTCACTTCTTTTTTAATCTGTTTTATTTCTTCCATATCTCTTCCAGTGTTCCTCTCCTGAAGTTGTTGTAGTTTTGACTTTCTTGCCTCAATAGCTCCCTTTGTCTCCTTCTCCTGGACCATGCACCATTTCAATAATTTATCCTTGCATCTGTTAAGCTTGTTTGAAACTGCTTCTATTGTTTTTTCAGTATTAAAATTTCCATTCCATGCAGTAGAAATTATTCCCTGACATTCACTTTTTTGTCCCCAGCTATATTCATATCTAAATCCTCTAGCCTTCCTTCTTTCATATTGAATTTGAGTATTCAAATCTATGATGAGAGGGTTATGATCTGAAATACATGTTGCTAATGTGTTGACATTGATCTGTTGGTACAGTTTGATGTATTAGGAATTAGCTAGAGCTCGATCTAACCTTTCTTTTGTGAAGTTAGCACCTTCTTTGTCATTGGTCCAGGTGTATTTTGGTCCTCTATATCTCAAATCATTCAATTCAGTGTCTTGCATGGCTTGGGTTAAAAGACTCCATCTGAGCATAAGGCCTTAAAGCTCTCCCAAATTTCTCGTTTTGCTGTGATATTTTATTAAAATCACACATGCAAAGCCAATGTCTGTTATCTACTAGTTTTAAGATTCTTAGCAGCTTTCTGAGTGTTGTACAAGGATTGCCATAAAAACCTGAGAGTAGCCATCTCTTCCCATTTTTTGGATCAATTACATTAATAGATATATGAAGATATATGATGATTAGTATAGGATTCCAATTCTATGTGAACAATTGATTTCCACATAAATGCTAGCCCTCCATTGAATCCTCTACTATCTATTATAAAGCTTCTGTCAAAACCAAGTTTGTTCCTTATTCTTTCCATCTTCTCCCTCTTACTTTTTATTCCAATTGATACTAGATGCAAACTTGCAGTGTGTGTAAAACATTAATGAAGTATATTATACTTCAACCTCCAATCCTATAAATGAGATTGGTTGGGTATTTTTTAAACAGAGATGTTTTAATTTTGAAGAGACGTTCTAGTTACAAAGAAATTTCAGAAAAATAAACTCGCAAATTAACATGTTTTGATATTTTGTATGTTAGATTATAAATATATTTTTATTATAAAGTAAATTCAACGGATCATATGAAGTCATGTCAGTTTGTATATTTATTTTTATAAAATCTCTTTATAATTATTGCAAAATTACATACTACACACAAATATTTAATACTATTTGCATAAAAATTAAAATCTATATAAACAACAATTTAATGCTATGTTTATCTTTCTCGATGTTCGGTCCAATGATATCTCCCAACAAGTGTTTAGTATTTTACAAAATAAGTAATTTTACATTCGTGAAATGGGTAAACACTAGGGGTGTAAATTTAAACCGAAAAACCGGAAAACCGGTCCGGACCGGACCGAACCGGACCGGTTGGTCCGGTTTTGAACCGGTCCGGTCCGGAACCGGTTCCTATTTTATGAAAACCGGCCGGTTCCGGTCCGGTTCCGGTTCCGTAGTTTTTGGGACCGGACCGGACCGAACCGAACCGGTTAGAAAAAAAAATATAAAAATTAATTTATATATTATACAAAATATTTATATATATAATATATAATTATATGTTAAATTTTTATATATAATATATATAATTATATATCATATATGAAAAAATTTTATATTATAATTTATAAATAATAACATAAAATGTTAATCTTAAATATGAACATTTGTAATTTATTTGATCATATGTTATTAATATAATTATATATAAGATAATGTTGTTATAATTTATAAAATAAAAGTTTAATCTTAAAGATAAAAATTTAATTGATCATATGCTTTAAGCATAATATATATATTAAATTTTTAATAACATTTTATAATAAGAATTAACATTTTATTATATGTTTTTTATATTTAAAAAAAACCGGAAAATCGGACCGGACCGGACCGGGAACCGGTAAAACCGGAAGTATCGGTTTAGGAGGGTAATCGGGGCGTAATCGGTTTTGAAAAATACAAAATCGATACATACCGGTTCGGTCCTAGATTTTGTCCAAAACCGGACCGGACCGGACCGGTTACACCCCTAGTAAACACCATATAAAATATAAATTATGATGCAAAATAAATCATGGGAAGGTTTTGCATGGCCCTGTAAATTGTAGCTTTCTGGAAACATCAATCTCATACGCTTTAAAGTTTTCTTGTTTTCTCTCTTTTGGTTTGATGAGATATGTGAAGGTTTCTTCCACACAAACATAACATGTACACGTGATGCCAGAGACGCACACCCAAAAATAAATAAATAAAGGATTATATGAGATGTTTTTGTATAATAAATGTGTCAGTTGACGGGTCCTTTCACATGGCTGTATAGTAAGTCTCTGGGCTCTTGATTAATGTTGTCTTGTTATGTATTCAGACATGAAGCATCCATTCTGACATTGACACGTCAGCTTCTCCTTATGTCAGCTGCCCATTATTTGGGTGATAGCTTTGATCCCCCATTCTATGCAACATGGGGTCATCTCTTCTGTATAATATTCCCTACCTTCTTTTGTTTTGTATTATTCTCTGCAAATTTACTGTACATTCAATTGACACCTTTCTAAAACTAAAAGGAAAAAACTAATTTTTCTCTCCATTTTGATCACTCCATTTAATCGTTAATTAAAAAAAAAATTTATTTAATAATTAAAAAAATGATTTTAAATATATTAATATATTTTATTTATTTTTTAAATATATTTAAATATATTAAAAAATATATTAAAAAAATACACTCAGCAGTAAGAGTGGAGTGATAAAATAATCCCACTCTTTTCAAAAAATCTATATGTTAGCTCTTTTTTATAGTTATTTACACCTTAAATACATTATTAATATATATTCTTAAAGAGAAATAATAAATACAATTATGAATGTATAAGCACCGTATAATTATTTTAAAAAAAATAAATAAATATGAAATCTACATAAAAAATAATTCTTTTAATAATAAATCTTATTTTTTTTCAAAATGACTATGCCACAATTACAACTTCACAATTACAAACAGTATTACTCATTTATAAATTGATTTGTTTGTAGTGGAATTCTTTCGTAATTGTCCAACTCGCTTTCTCGATACTAAAAAGCGGCAAGCAGTTGATTATTTCATGGCATCGAGAAAGCCATTTGTGTGCTTTAATGGCTAATATCATGTGCCTGATCCTATTTGGGGACGAATTGTAGTTGCATCCCGTGATATGATTCTAATTTTTTGCAGGTGAAGATTGGAGTTGCATTATTTATATTCATATATCCTAACACTTTCTGCTAGTTAGGATAATGAGATGAGATGATATTTTAGATGAGTTGAATAAAAATATTATTAGAATATTATTTTTTAATAGAAAAAACATATTTACAATTGTGAATTATGTAACTACTGTGTAATGGCTTTGAAATAAATAAATAAAACATAGGATTTACATAAAAAAAATTAATTTTTTAATAATAAACCTCACTTTTTTTCAAAACGATTACGTGGCGTTTACACACTTCACGATTGTATGTAGAATTACTCTTTTTAATATTATTATTATTTTAAAATTTAAAAAAATTAAATTCTTTATTATATTTTATATAAAAATTTTAAAAAATTATATTAATGAGAGAGAGTTTCTTATCCAAACCAACCTAACCTACCCTTCAATCTCAAAGATTAGGCCTAAAGTTTCTTTCATATCCAGCATCGCCAAAACAGGTACAGAGCGCTAGCACCAGCCTCATGATCCCAGGCCCAAATACTTGAACCTTTAACGTGACCTACACCGAATAATTGGGCCAAGGTTCAAGTTATAAATCTTTGGGTCCGAGCTTTAGCTGTTATAAACAGATATGATATCAATCTCATCACCTTTTGAAAGAATAATGCCAGCTTTTACCGTTTGAATGTGAGTTGGTGTTATGTGTTGGAGATAAAATAAGTCTATAGCCCAGCCCACGAGAGGATATATAGAGGCCCGTGATCAAGCAACGAAGAGATAAATAACCTGAAAAGAAATAAAGCCAAAAATTATGGATGATTGGAGTGGCAATATTACATACAATCCGTAAACTTAACACAAATATGATATAAAAATAGTAAATTTAGATTTTATATAAATGAGTTCGGATAAAAAAAAGTTGATTCGTTAAGACACGATTAATAAGCGGATAACTTGCTTAACCCGAAATCAACCCGCAATAACTTGTTTAAATGGAAGGATAAAAATGATAAATCATATATTAATGTGTAGTGTATGAAATGATAAGTAAAATTTCTCAAATTTTATTATTGTCGGATTTTTACTATTGATTTTGGTAGTAGGTACGTGTACCTCCGTCCAAGTATCATTATGTATAAAAAATTGCATCAACATTATTGTTCACTTCTAACCTTGACAAAAAATTGCATCAACATTATGTATAAAAATAAAAAATAAAATAACGATGATACATTTTCTTTAAAAAGAGTGGGTAAGTAATACTGCTATGCCCTCTTACCAAGTGTGCAAATTGTACTTTTTTTAAAAATTTTTTTTTTTCAAATATTTTTTAAACATGTTTAAACATATTTTTTAAAAATTTTAAAAAATACTAATACACTAATAGTCATTTCCTTAATCAATAAGCAAAAAAAAAAAAAACTAAATGTATGAGCGGTCAAAATGAGGGGGCATGCTAGGGCTGTACAAAAATCGACGCCACTGGCCGCCACTGACGCGAATCGATCGGCCACATCAGGAACTGGCTGGAATCAGTGGAGAACCAGTCGGCGTGCAGTGAAAATTTGAAGAAACTGACATTCAGCAGTTTGGTTCCAGTTTTGAAGCTGAACCGGACAATTAAACCAATCGATATAATAAAATCTTTTTTTTTAATATACCCTTATCGAAACGTTAATAAGTATTACAACAGATAATGGAAACGACATCGTTTGACATTAAATCAAATGACGTTGTTTTATTAAGAACGTACGGAAAAGAAAAAAAAAAAAAATCTGAAACGACGTTGTTCCACTTAAACTTAAGTGGAACAGCATCGTTTCGAGATAAGTCATCTTCTTCCCCAGCTTCTTCTTCTCGAATCCGATCTCTGCAACTCTCTCTCAATAAAATTGCCAAAGAATTGAAGCCGACCGAGAACCGTCTCGATCAGTTTCCTCCTCCCTATTGTCCAATTACAGTCAATGCCTCTCTTATTTTTTCAGACGTCGATTTTCACCCCTAGAGCATACTAGCATTATTCAATTAAAAAATAATATCTATTCTATAAAAACAACATAATTTTGACCAAAGCAAGAATGTTGAAAGTGTTTCTAGTTGTAAATTGTTTAGGCTGCGTTTGGATGTTGAGATGATTTTAAATAATTTGAGTTTATCTGTAAATAATAATATTTTGTGGGTCTTATTGAATTATATTTGAATATAAATAGATTGAGATGTGTTTGAATATATAAAAAAAGTTAATATAGATTTAACTTTTTTATGAGGAGTTAAAAAATAATAGATTTTATCAACGATTGAGAGAAATTGAATTGATCTCAATAATAAAAAACTATGAAGAATTGCTGGCTGTGGGGTTCGAACCCACGCGCACTTATGTGCAGAAGATCTTAAGTCTTCCCCCTTAACCTCTCGGGCAAACCAGCTTCTTGTTTACTAATCATGTCGTTTTATTTAATTACCATAACAATTCAAAGGAACCATCTAGAAGAAAGAGAGAAATCATCCAACGGTGAGGATTATATATGACAGATCCAGATATAAGTATTCTCTCCGTCCTCTATTAATCCAACCAAAACCCTCGCCCCAACCCAGATAGATTCTGATTCAGAGAAACAAGGCTAAAGAATAGTGTAATGGCGGAGCATTTGGCTTCGATATTCGGGACGGAGAAGGACCGCGTGAACTGCCCCTTCTACTTCAAGATCGGAGCTTGTAGGCATGGAGACCGCTGCTCCCGCCTCCATACCAAGCCCAGCATCAGCCCCACTGTTCTCCTCTCCAATATGTACCAGCGCCCCGACATGATCACCCCTGGTGTTGATGCCCAGGGCCACCCCATTGACCCCCGCACCATACAAAGGCATTTCGAGGTTTCTGATTGAATTGTTATTTCTATGCGTTTTGGGTTTTTACTAGTGGTTTGTTTGGCCTTGTATTTATAATTTATTTTCTTACGCAATTTCTATAATTGGGGTTTTTAGGAATTCTATGAAGATCTGTTTGAGGAACTAGGGAAGTACGGAGAAATTGAGAGCCTCAATGTTTGCGATAACCTTGCTGACCACATGGTTGGTAATGTCTACGTTCAGTTCAGAGAGGAGGAACATGCTGCCAATGCTCTCCGGAATCTTACCGGAAGATTTTATGCTGGTTAGTTTTTTTCTTCATCAATTTCCCGACGACTGTTCTTTAGGGGTTTCTACGTGTCTATTTCATTTTCGAACTTTTGTTGTCTTTATAAATTGCGAATTCCGAGAATGAGTTAGCTATTGTCTGCAACCCGTACGACCACTAATTCAATTGAAGCACTCTTTTAAGGATTGATAACTGACGTGGCTTAGGCAGAAATAATTTGAAGAACTGACGTTGTTCATCTTAAATCTACTTTATAATAAAATAATTTTATAATATGATAAAATCATACGAAATCATGTCAATTTGTAAAATTATTTTTATGCAATCTTTTTGTTATTAAAGTATTTCTCTTCGTGGCTTCATGTAATTTTCCTTATCCGAAGAATTTGTTCATCGTCACAATTTTCATGCATTTTACACACTAACAAGCTCTCCTATTTAAGCCCTTATACAAAGCATGGTAAGTGTATTTTCTTTTGGAGTTGCTCTCTCTCTCTCTCTCTCTCTCTCTCTCATACGCCACTCTATCTTTCGTGGCCCATATCTTTAATTGATATATAACGAGAACCTGGCCAACTTTCATCTCACTTTGGGAACCCAAATATTGTAATTGCAGGCCGTCCCATCATTGTTGACTTTTCTCCGGTGACAGACTTCCGTGAAGCCACCTGTAGGCAGTATGAGGAGAACACATGCAACCGTGGTGGATACTGTAATTTTATGCACTTGAAAAGGATTAGCAGGTTAATCTCCTTTACTTTTTAAAAAATATATATTCTCTAGAATATGTAATGTGGAGTTCCGCCTGAACTTGTTGAGCTGAATTTGTTCGATTGTGCTGATCTTTGTCAGGGAGTTGAGGCGTCAATTGTTTGGGAGGTACCGACGAAGGCACAGTCACAGTCGCAGTCGAAGCCCCTACAGGCATCGTAGCTATGAAGAGCGCTCTCACGGAAGCCATGGTTCAGGAAGAAAGTATGATGAAAGGGACCGTTATTATGAAAGTCAGAGCAGGAGGCATAGGAGTGAAGGCCCTGGCCATAAGCGAGAACGAAGCAGAAGTAGGAGCCCTGGGGGAAGGAGGAACCACAGTCCGATTAGGGAAGGCAGTGAGGAGAGACGTGCCAAAATTGAGCAGTGGAACCGGGAAAGGGAACAACATCAACAGCAAGACAATTCTAGTAAGATTGACAATTATGGAAATAATGATGGAAGTTATAATGGACATGTGCAGAATGGAGATCAGTATGATGACTGCCAGCAGCAGCGGAGTCCACTACAAGAAGGATATAATTACTGATCTTTTTATCTGAATCTGGTGTGTTTCCTCTCTTTTTGTGATTTTGATATTGTGTTTACTTCATTAGGAGAAAGTTACATTTCTGGTAGAAAAATGCTACATATTATGTCCTCATCCCACTTTTATTCCACTACAATGAGGTAAAATTGCCCACTTTTAAAAAATAAGAGATGATCCAAGGGTGATGTAAAGTACTAAATTGTACTCAAGTAGGCGAAATATGCTTACCTTACCTTACCTCATGAGTTTTTATCTTCTTTCTAGCGTACTAGAATGTAATTAGGTGTCTCACTTTGTATACTTCATGTGTACTTGAGCATTGCTTAGTTTCATTCTATTCGATAAAGATTCATACTTATCAAAAAATAAAGGCCATTTTTAAATTGGGTTAAGAGTGGGACAGGTATGTAGTATATAGTATTACTCTACAAAGACCAATAATTTATATTAAAAAAGCTTACAATCCATATTTCACTTTGCAGTTGGCGTGCAGATTCACAGTTCTGGTATGGAATGTAAATTTTTTTACCCTTTGCCTTTTCATCTGCATGCATACTCCTTGACTGTTAGCTTCATGGATGCTTTACTGCAGGATAGGCTTTTAAGAACAATCATCTAACCTTTTTACCAATGTCTTTGCCTTGATTATATCCATACTGATAAAGAAACCTTTGAACAATTCCATCTTGAAAAAGCAGTGGTTCTATCCCAAACAACATCTAGAGGGGGTGAATAGGTGTAATTCAGATTTTGTGGACAAATAAAAATTAATGGCAAGAAGCAATTAAAAGATGACACAAATCATACAAATAATCAATACAGAGATTTGGTCATGAAGTGGAAACTCATTTGAAGAACGTCTTCAAAGTCTAAAACCACTCCAGGTGTAAGCCACCACTTAAAATCCACTATAGAAAGAGTTTGTTACAACCAATATAGAGACACTCACAAAATCTTTGTAGTTCCTAAACTTGGCTTGCAACATCACGAGTGGCCCACTCGATCTCTACACACATGTAGTGTCGGAACTCCGACCTTTCTATAACATCTCACAAGAACCTCTCGATCTCTGCATCACAGCAGCTCCGGAAACCTTCCGGCCAACAAAACGTCCACTTCAATGGACTTTGAATGAGATTTGATCTTGAGTGTGGTGCGGTGGATTTGTGTTTGTCCAAGAGAGATTCACAAGGGGAGGAAAATGTTTCTCTTTGGCTCTTGAAACACTTAGGGTTTTGCTCTGTTTTTCCACACCAAAGAACAGAAATAAGCTATTCTATTTATAGTCCCAACAAGTCACGGCGCTCAAAAACATGAATTTTAAGTTGTCTTGAACATTGGCTCGAACGAGGTGTCGAGCGTATTTCGAGCCAATCTCTCTGGATGAGTTCAGCTCGAGCGCCACGTCGAGCGCACATCGAGCGAACCTCTCTGGATGGGTTCTGCTCGAGTGCCACGTCGAGCTCACATCAAGCGAACCTCTCTGTTTGGGTTATGCTCGAGCGCTGAGCCGAGCGTAGATCGAGCGAACCACTCTGTTTGGGTTCCGCTTGAGCGCTACGTCGAGCGCACATTGAGCGAACCTCTCTGGAAGGTTCCGCTCGAGTGCCAGTTGAGCCATGTTGAGCACACTTCAATCTTTTTCATGTAACACTGCATCAACACTTGTTACAATTCAACTTTATACAGGTTTTTGCAAGAATATGCCAATTAACTATTTTTTCCCTCGACAATCTCCCCTTTTGGCATTTCTGTGACAAAACTTCTAACTTATACATAGAACCTAATCCTGACACACCCCAAACATGATTCCCATGATTTAGGCAATATCTTGAACATGTTGAGAAATTTCTACAAATACTTGGCAAACGGTTAAAAGAACCACAAAAAACATGCAAGAAATAATCTCATAAGCATAAGCAATGTCAGTTGCATAGTTTTCATAAACAACTTTTCATTAAGAAATTAATCAGACATTGAGTTCAATAGACAAACAATAGCAGCATGTGATTAACAAAAAAAAAAGCTGCTTCCCCCATAAAACAATGTGTTACTAACAAACACAAAAGCTACTCTCCCTACATCCATACCACTCTCCCTTTTTGTCACAAGTCAAGGGTCTCAACTATCACCATCAGTCTGACTGCCATCATCTTCATCGAGACGCTCTTCAATGTCGTTGAAGCGTTGAGTCACAAGCTGCTGTAGGCTGTCAACTTTAGCATCAAGACGATCAAACCGGGCTTCAAGACTGGCAAGGTACTTAAGGACCTACTGAAGGCTGGGATCAGTCGATCTTGGTGTCGGTATGAATAGTGCCGAGCCTTGAGGCTGTGAACTGGAAGGCTGAGAACTGGATGACTGGGAACTGGATGGGTGGGAACTGGATGGCTGGGAGGAGGATGCAGGAGGATGCTCGACATTCAGTGGGTGAGGGGTAATGTGAGCACAACTCAGCTGTATGGTCCTACGCCCAATAGGAGCCTTAAGAGGAACTCTAGGCTCATGAGGAAGAAGCGTAACAGACTTAGAGAGGGCTAACCTACTGATGAGGCAGGCGAAAGGCAAACCAGTCCGTGATTTTGGGGAATTAAACACCTCAAGCATAACTCGGCACAGATGACTCCTCAGGTCAATGGAGACATCATTGATCAGTGCATACAAAAGAGTAGCACGGTCAGGACTGACATCACTCTGATGACCAGTAGGATATAGATTTGTAAGGACTATCCTACTGAGAATGAGAAAATCAAGTGAAAAACGTGATGTGAGAATGAGTGACTTACCATCCTAACTAGAAAAAGGACTAATTAGACATTCAACAATGACTGTCGGACTAGGAGAAGAAGTCCGTGTATAAGGATACGTAGGGTTTGCCACTCGTGGGGCATTTAGCAAGTCCGCTAACATGCCCGGAGTCACCCGAAAGACAATGTTCCGGAGACTAACATCAAAAGAGCCATCATCAGAGATGGCATGAATGTTGGAGTAAAACTCCTTAACCAACTCCACAGAAGGAGTGAGATGACCAGTGGTCAAGGCCAACCACTGGCGAGACTCAAAAATATGAGGGATAACAGTCTCAGTAAGCTCACCGAGGATGACTTCCCGCTCGACAATTGGAGAACGGGTAGAAAAGTTTTGAGCGTAAAGTTCTCTTGCACGAGCATTGTGGAAATGTGCTTGAGTGGGGGCAGGAGGATTTTGGCATGGACGAACACGTCGAAACGTGATTTTGGCTGTGGACATAATCAGTGACCGTTAGACAAGGCTAAAGGTAATGTGAAATGCCCAATGCATTGGGCATTGGGCATTGGGCATGTGCATTGTGCATTTTGAAATAGATTTTGGCAACATTCATGCCTTGGTTTTGAAATAGATTTTTAAAACCCAAGTTTGGCTAAGTCACATTAAGCATGTGCATTCATCATGCATTGGGCATTTCACATTACCTTTAGCCTTGTCTAACGGTCACTGATTATGTCCACAACCAAAGTCATGTCTCGACGTGTTCGTCCACGCCAAAATCTTCCTGCCCCGCTCAAGCACATTTCCACAATGCTCGTGTAAGAGAACTTTATGCCAAAATTTTTCTACCCGTTCTCCAATTGTCGAGCGGGAAGTCATCCTCGGTGAGCTTACTGAGACTGTTATCCCTCATATTTTTGAGTCTCGCTAGTGGCTGGCCTTGACCACTGGTCATCCCACTCCTTCTGTGGAGTTGGTTAAGGAGTTTTACTCCAACATTTATTTCATCTCTGATGATGGCTCTTTTGATGTTAGTCTCCGGAACATTGTCTTCCGGGTGACTCCGGGCATGTTAGCGGACTTGCTAAATGCCCTGCGAGTGGCAACCCCTACGTATCCTTATACACGGACTTCTCATCCTGGTCCGATAGTTATTGCTGAATGTCTAATTGGTCATTTTTCTAGTTGGGATGATAAGTCACATTCTCACGTCACGTTTTCCACCTGATTTTCTCATTCTCAATAGGATAGTTCTTACAAATCTATATTCTACTGGTCATCAGAGTGATGTTGGTCCTGACCGCGCCACTCTTTTGTATGCACTGATCAACGATGTCTCCATTGACCTGGGGAGTCATTTGTGCCGGTTTATGTTTGAGGCATTTAATTCCCCAAAATTATGGACTGGTTTGCCTTTCGCCTGCCTCATCACTAGGTTAGCCCTCTCTAAGTCTGTTACGCTTCTTTCTCATGAGTCTAGGGTTTCCTCTTAAGGCTCCTATTGGGTTTAGGACCATGCAGCTGAGTCGTGCTCACATTACCCCTCACCCACTGAATGTCGAAAATCCTCCTCCCAGCCATCCAGTTCCCAGCCTCAGGGCTCGGCACCATTCATACCGACACCAGGATCGACTGATCCCAGCCTTTAGCAGGTCCTTAAGTACCTTGCCCGTCTTGAAGCCCGGTTTGATCGTCTTGATGCTAAAGGTGACAGCCTACAGCAGCTTGTGACTCAACGCTTCAACGACATTGAGGAGCGCCTTGATGAAGATGATGGCAGCCAGACTGATGGTGACAGTTGAGACCCTTGGCTTGTTGTGACAAAAAGGGAGAGTGGTATAGATTTAAGGAGAGTGGTATAGATGTAGGGGAGCAGCTTTTGTATTTGTTAGTAACATTGTTTTATTGGGGAAGCAGATTTTTTATTTTTGGATAGATAATTTTCACAGGAGGAATTTTGATATATAATCATGAGGTCATCTAACGCGTGGTCAATTCTGTATACACGTAGAGCTTTCTTACACCTTTGATTGCCTCCCCAAGAACTCACAGGTGGCAAAGCAACAATTGATTGAGCTAGAAGTGTAGTGTG